>NC_092711.1:138139192-138231749 GCF_047496885.1 Scyliorhinus torazame
CTAATCCCACTCTCTCTCTCTCACTCCCTACAGTCTAATCCCACTCTCTCTCCCCACAGTCTAATCCCACTCTCTCTCTCTCACTCCCCACAGTCTAATCCCACTCTCTCTCACTCCCCAGTCTATTCCCACTCTCTCTCTCTCACTCCCCAGTCTAATCCCACTCTCTCTCTCTCTCTCTCACTCCCCACAGTCTAATCCCTCTCTCTCTCTCACTCCCCACAATCTAATCCCACTCTCTCTCCCCAGCCTAATCCCACTCTCTCTCTCTCTCCAGTCTAATCCCACTCTCTCTCCCCAGTCTAATCCCACTCTCTCTCTCTCTCTCTCCCTCCCCACAGTCTAATCCCACTCTCTCTCTCACTCCCCAGTCTATTCCCACTCCCCAGTCTATTCCCCCACTCTCTCTCTCACTCCCCAGTCTAATCCCACTCTCTCTCTCTCTCACTCCCCAGTCTATTCCCACTCTCTCTCTCTCACTCACTCCCCACAGTCTAATCCCTCTCTCTCTCTCACTCCCCAGTCTAATCCCACTCTCTCTCTCACTCCCCACAGTCTAATCCCACTATCTCTCTCTCACTTCCCTGTCTAATCCCACTCACTCTCTCACTCCCCAGTCTAATCCCACTCACTCACTTCCCAGTCTATTCCCACTCTCTCACTCCCCAGTCTAATCCCACTATCCCTCTCTCACTCCCCACAGTCTAATCCCTCTCTCTCTCTCTCACTCCCCACAGTCTAATCCCACTCTCTCTCTCACTCCCGAGTCTAATCCCGCTCTCTCACTCCCCACAGTCTAGTCTCACTCTCACTCCCCAGTCTAATCCCACTCTCTCTCTCCCCCACAGTCTAATCCCACTCTCTCTCACTCCCCAGTCTAATCCCACTCTCTCTCTCTCTCACTCCCCAGTCTAATCTCACTCTCTCTCTCTCTCTCCCCACAACCTAATCTCACTCTCCTCTCTCACTCCCCAGTCTTATCCCACTCTCTCTCATCCCCCACAGTCTATTCCGTCTCCCTCTCTCTCTCCTCACAGTCTAATGCCACTCTCTCTCTCACCCCCCACAGTCTAATCACACACTCTCTCTCTCCCCACAGTCTAATCCCACTGTCTCTTTCTCTCTCTCTCACTCCCCACAGTCTAATCCCTCTCTCTCTCTCTCCCCAGAGTCTAATCCCACTCTCTCTCTCACTCCCCAGTCTAATCCCTCTCTCTCTCTCTCACCCCCCAGTCTATTCCCACTCTCCCCAGTCTAATCCCACTCTCTCTCTCTCACCCCCCAGTCTAATCCCACTCTCCCTCTCTCCCCAGTCTAATCCCACTGTCGCTTTCTCTCTCTCTCACTCCCCACAGTCTAATCCCACTCTCTCTCTCACCCCAGAGTCTAATCCCACTCTCTCTCTCTCACACTCCCCAGTCTAATCCCACACTCTCTCTCTCTCCCCAGTCTTATCCCACTCTCTCTCTCTCCCCAGTCTTATCCCACTCTCTCTCTCACTCCCCACAGTCTAATCCCACTCTCTCTCTCTCCCCAGTCGAATCCCACTCTCTCTCTCACTCCCCACAGTCTATTCCCACACTCTCTCTCTCTCCCCAGTCTTATCCCACTCTCTCTCTCTCCCCAGTCTAATCCCACTCTCTCTCTCACTCCCCACAGTCTAATCCCACTCTCTCTCTCCCCAGTCGAATCCCACTCTCGCTCTCTCCCCACAGTCTAATCCCACTCTCTCTCTCCCCCCACAGTCTAATCCCACTCTCTCTCACTCCCCAGTCTAATCCCACTCTCTCTCTCAATCACCACAGTCTATTCCCACCCTCTCTCTCCCCAGTCTAAGTCACTCTCTCTCTCACTCCCCAGTCTAATCCCACTCACTCTTCCCCACAGTCTATTCCCACCCTCTCACTCTCTCACTCCCCAGTCTAATCCCACTCTCTCTCTCTCACGCCGCAGTCTATTCCTACTCTCTCTCTCTCACTCCCCAGTCTAATTCCTCTCTCTCACCCCCCCCCCGTCTATTCCCACTCTCTCTCTCACCCCCCACAGTCTAATCACACACTCTCTCTCTCCCCACAGTCTAATCCCACTGTCTCTTTCTCTCTCTCTCACTCCCCACAGTCTAATCCCTCTCTCTCTCTCTCTCCCCAGAGTCTAATCCCACTCTCTCTCTCCATACAGTCTAATCCCACTCTCTCTCTCTCTCTCCCCACAGTCTAATTCCACTCTCTCTCTCACTCCCCAGTCTAATCCCTCTCTCTCTCTCTCACCCCCCAGTCTATTCCCACTCTCCCTCTCTCCCCAGTCTAATCCCACTGTCGCTTTCTCTCTCTCTCACTCCCCACAGTCGAATCCTACTCTCTCTCTCCAGTCTAATCCCACTCTCTCTCTCACTCCCCAGTCCAATCCCACACTCTCTCTATCTCCCCAGTCTAATCCCACTCTCTCTCTCTCCCCAGTCTAATCCCACTCGCTCTCTCACTCCCCACAGTCTAATCCCACTCTCTCTCTCTCCC
Source organism: Scyliorhinus torazame (assembly GCF_047496885.1). Classification (NCBI taxonomy): domain Eukaryota; kingdom Metazoa; phylum Chordata; class Chondrichthyes; order Carcharhiniformes; family Scyliorhinidae; genus Scyliorhinus; species Scyliorhinus torazame. The sequence continues at coordinate 138,141,706 of NC_092711.1, forward strand.
TAGTCGAATCCCACTCTCTCTCGCCCCACAGTCTAATCCCACTCTCTCTCTCTCTCCCCACAGTCTAATCCCACTCTCTCTCTCTCTCACTCCCCAGTCTAATCCCACTCTCTCTCTCACTCGCCACAGTCTATTCCCACCCTCTCTCTCCCCAGTCTAAGTCCACTCTCTCTCTCACTCCCCAGTCTAATCCCACTGTCTCTTTCTCTCTCTCTCACCCCCCCCCCCCCCCGTCAATTCCCATTCTCTCTCTCTCACTCCCCAGTCTAATCCCACTCTCTCTCTCTCACCCCAGCCTAATCCCAATCTCCCTCTCTCTCCGCACAGTCTAATCCCACTCTCTCTCCCCCCAGTCTATTCCCACTCTCTCTCACTCCCCAGTGTATTCCCACTCTCTCTCCCCAGTCCAATCCCACTCTCTCTCCCCAGTCTAATCCCACTCTCTCTCTCTCTCACTCCCCACAGTCTAATCCCACTCTCTCTCTCTCATGCCCCACAGTCTATTCTCACTCTCCCTCTTCTCTCACTCCCCACAGTCTAATCCCACTCTCTCTCGTGCCCCACAGTCTAATCCCACTCATTCTCTCTCTCACTCCCCACAGTCTATTCCCACTCTCTCTCTCACTCCCCAGTCTAATCCCACTCTCTCTCTCTCACTCCCCACAGTCTAATCCTTCTCTCTCACTCCCCACAATCTAATCCCACTCTCTCTCACTCTCCAGCCTAATCCCACTCTCTCTCCCCAGTCTAATCCCACTCTCTCTCCCTCACTCCCCAGAGTCTAATCCCACTCTCTCTCTCTATCTCTCTCACTCCCCACAGTCTAATCCCACTCTCTCTCTCACTCCCCACAATCTAATCCCACTCTCTCTCTCTCTCATGCCCGACAGTCATTCTCACTCTCCCTCTCTCTCACTCCCCACAGTCTAATCCCACTCTCTCTCATGCCCCACAGTCTAATCCCACTCTCTCACTCCCCACAGTCTAATCCCACTCTCTCTCTCTCCCTAGTCGAATCCCACTCTCTCTCGCCCCACAGTCTAATCCCACTCTCTCTCACTCCCCAGTCTATTCCAACTCTCTCTCTCTCACTCCCCACAGTCTATTCCCACTCTCTCTCACACTCCCCAGTCTAATCCCACGCTCTCTCTCTCTCACGCCGCACAGTCTATTCCTACTCTCTCTCTCTCTCTCACTCCCCAGTCTAATCCCTCTCTCTCACCCTCTCCAGTCTATTCCCACTCTCTCGCTCTCTCACTCCCCATAGTCTAATCCCACTCTCTCTCTCACTCCCCACAGTCTAATCCCACTCTCTCTCTCACTCCCCAGTCTAATCCCACTGTCTCTTTCTCTCTCTCTCACCCCCCCGTCTATTCCCACTCTCTCTCTCTCTCACTCCCCAGTCTAATCCCACTCTCTCTCTCACTCCCCAGTCTAATCCCAATCTCTCTCACTCCCCAGTGTATTCCCACTCTCTCTCCCCAGTCCAATCCCACTCTCTCTCCCCAGTCTAATCCCACTCTCTCTCTCTCACTCCCCACAGTCTAATCCCACTCTCTCTCTCTCATGCCCAAAGTCTATTCTCACTCTCCCTCTTCTCTCACTCCCCACAGTCTAATCCCACTCTCTCTCATGCCCCAGTCTAATCCCACTCTCCCTCTCTCACTCCCCACAGTCTAATCCCACTCTCTCTCGTGCCCCACAGTCTAATCCCACTCATTCTCTCTCTGACTCCCCACAGCCTATTCCCACTCTCTCTCTCTCATGCCCCACAGTCTAATCCCACTCATTCTCTCTCTCACTCCCCACAGTCTATTCCCACTCTCTCTCTCACTCCCCAGTCTAATCCCACTCTCTCTCTCTCACTCCCCAGTCTAATCCCACTCTCTCTCGCTCACTCCCCAGTCTAATCCCACTCTCTCACTCCCCACAGTCTAATCCCTCTCTCTCTCTCACTCCCCACAATCTAATCCCACTCTCTCTCACTCCACAGTCTAATCCCACTCTCTCTCTCCAGCCTAATCCCACTCTCTCTCCCCAGTCTAATCCCACTCTCTCTCCCTCGCTCCCCAGAGTCTAATCCCACTCTCTCCCTCTATCTCTCTCACTCCCCACAGTCGAATCTCACTCTCTCTCTCACTCCCCACAATCTAATCCCACTCTCTCTCTCTCTCATGCCCGACAGTCACTCTCACTCTCCCTCTCTCTCACTCCCCACAGTCTAATCCCACTCTCTCTCATGCCGCACAGTCTAATCCCACTCTCTCACTCCCCAGTCTATTCCCACTCTCTCTCTCTCTCATGCCCCACAGTCTAATCCCACTCATTCTCTCTCTCACTCCCCACAGTCTATTCCCACTCTCTCTCACTCCCCAGTCTAATCCCACTCTCTCTCACTCCCCAGTCTAATCCCACTCTCTCTCGCTCACTCCTCAGTCTAATCCCACTCTGACTCTCCCCACAGTCTAATCCCACTCTCTCTCTCTCACTCCCCAGTCTAATCCCACTCTAATCCCACTCTCTCTCTCTCCCCAGTCTAATCCCACTCTCTCTCTCTCCCCAGTCTAATCCCACTCTCTCTCTCCCCAGTCTAATCCCACTCTCTCTCTCACTCCCCACAGTCTAGTCCCACTCTCTCTCTCACTCCCCACAGTCTAATCCCACTCTCTCTCTCCCCAAAGTCTAATCCCACTCTCTCTCTCCACACAGTCTAATCCCACTCACTCCCCACAGTCTAATCCCACTCTCTCCCCCCCCAGTCTAATCCCGCTCTCTCTCCCCACAGTCTAACCCCACTCTCTCCCTCTCACCCCCCAGTCTATTCCCACTCTCCCTCTCTCTCTCCCCAGTCTAATCCCACTCTCTCTCTCTCTCACTCCCCACAGTCTAGTCCCACTCTCTCTCTCCCCAGTCTAATCCCACTCTCTCTCCACACAGTCTAATCCCACTCTCTCTCTCTCATCCCCCCCAGTCTATTCCCACTCTCCCTCTCTCTCTCCCCAGTCTAATCCCACTCTCCCTCTCTCCCCACAGTCTAATCCCACTCACTCCCCACAGTCTAATCCCATTCTCTCTCTCTCACTCCCCAGTCTAATCCCGCTCTCTCACTCCCCACAGTCTAATCCCACTCTCTCTCCCTCCCCAGTCTAATCTCACTCTCTCTCTCACTCCCCAGTCTAATCCCACTCTCTCTCACTCCCCAGTCTAATCCCACTCTCTCTCTCTCACTCCCCACAGTCTAATCTCACTCTCTCTCTCACTCCCCACAACCTAATCTCACTCCCTCCCTCACTCCCCAGTCTTATCCCACTCTCTCTCTCTCATCCCCACAGTCTATTCCGTCTCCCTCTCTCTCTCTCCATAGTCTTATCCCACTCTCTCACCCCCCACAGTCTAATCACACTGTCTCTTTCTCTCTCACTCCCCACAGTCTAATCCCACTCTCTCTCTCTCTCTCTCTCTCCCCAGAGTCTAATCCCACTCTCTCTCTCCATACAGTCTAATCCCACTCTCTCTCTCACTCCCCAGTCTATTCCCACTCTCCCGCTCTCTCTCTCCCCACAGTCTAATCCCACTCTCTCTCTCACTCCCCAGTCTAATCCCTCTCTCACCCCCAGTCTACTCCCACTCTCCCTCTCTCTCCCCAGTCTAATCCCACTCTCACTCTCTCACCCCCCCCAGTCTAATCCCACTCCCCCTCTCTCCCCAATCTAATCCCACTGTCGCTTTCTCTCTCTCTCACTCTCCACAACCTAATCCCACTCTCTCCCTCTCCCCAGAGTCTAATCCCACTCTCTCTCTCACTCCCCACAGTCTAATCCCACTCTCTCTCTCTCTCACTCCCCAGTCTAATCACACTCTCTCTCTCACTCCCCACAGTCTAATCCCAATCTCCCTCTCTCTCCGCACAGTATAATCCCACTCTCTCTCACTCCCCAGTCTATTCCCACACTCTCTCTCTCTCACTCCCCACAGTCTATTCCCACTCTCTCTCTCTCCCCAGTCTAATCCCACTCTCTCTCCCCAGTCTAATCCCACTCTCTCTCACTCCCCACAGTCTAATCCCACTCTCTCTCTCTCTCACTCCCCACAGTCTAATCCCACTCTCTCTCACTCCCCACAGTCTAATCCCACTCTCTCTCCCTCTCATGCCCCACAGTCTTTTCTCACTCTCCCTCTCTCTCACTCCCCACAGTCTAATCCCACTCTCTCTCATGCCCCACAGTCTAATCCCACTCATTCTCTCTCTCACTCCCCACAGCCTATTCCCACTCTATCACTCCCCAGTCTAATCCCACTCTCACTCTCCCCACAGTCTAATCCCACTCTCTCTCTCTCACTCCCCAGTCTAATCCCACTCTCTCTCTCTCACTCCCCAGTCTAATCCCTCTCTCTCTCACTCCCCACAATCTAATCCCACTCTCTCTCACTCCCCAGTCTAATCCCACTCTCTCTATCCCCAGCTTAATCCCACTCTCTCTCCCCAGTCTAATCCCACTCTCTCTCCCTCACTCCCCAGTCTAATACCACTCTCTCTCTCCCCAGAGTCTAATCCCACTCTCTATCTCTCTCACTCCCCACAGTCTAATCCCACTCTCTCTCCCTCACTCCCCAGTCTAATGCCACTCTCTCTCTCCCCAGAGTCTAATCCCACTCTCTCTCTCACTCCCCAGTCTATTCCCACTCTCTCTCTCTCTCTCCAGAGTCTAATCCCACTCTCTCTCTCACTCCCCAGTCTAATCCCACACACTCTCTCTCACCCCCCACAGTCTAATCACACACTCTCTCTCTCCCACAGTCTAATCCCACTGTCTCTTTCTCTCTCTCACTCCCCAGTCTAATCCCACTCTCACTCTCTCTCTCCCCAGAGTCTAATCCCACTCGCTCTCTCACTCCCCAGTCTAATCCCTCTCTCTCTCTCACCCCCCCAGTCTAATCCCACACTCCCTCTCTCCCCAGTCTAATCCCACTCTCTCTTTCTCTCTCTCTCTCACTCACCACAGTCTAATCTCTCTCTCTCTCTCTCACTCCCCAGTCTATTCCCACTCTATCTCTCTCACACTCCCCAGTCTAATCCCGCTCTCTCACTCCCCACAGTCTAATCCCACTCTCTCTCCCTCCCCAGTCTAATCCCTCTCTCTCTCTCACTCCCCAGTCTAATCCCACTCTCTCTCACTCCCCAGTCTAATCCCACTCTCTCTCTCTCTCACTCCCCACAGCCTAATCTCGCTCCCTCTCTCACTCCCCAGTCTTATCCCACTCTCTCTCTCTCACCCCCCACAGTCTAATCACACTGTCTCTTTCTCTCTCACTCCCCAGTCTAATCCCACTCTCTCTCTCTCTCTCTCCCCAGAGTCTAATCCCACTCTCTCTCTCCATACAGTCTAATCCCACTCTCTCTCTCACTCCCCAGTCTATTCCCACTCTCTCTCTCCCCTCAGTCTAATCCCACTCTCTCTCTCACTCCCCAGTCTAATCCCTCTCTCTCTCACCCCACAGTCTACTCCCACTCTCCCTCTCTCTTCCCAGTCTAATCCCACTCTCACTCTCTCACCCCCCACAGTCTAATCCCACTCTCCCTCTCTCCCCAGTCTAATCCCACTGTCGCTTTCTCTCTCACTCCCCAGTCTAATCCCACTCTCTCTCTCTCCCCAGAGTCTAATCCCACTCTCTCTCTCTCTCACTCCCCACAGTCTAATCCCACTCTCTCTCTCACTCCCCAGTCTAATCCCACTCTCTCTCTCTCTCTCACTCCCCAGTCTAATCCCACTCTCTCTCTCACTCCCCACAGTCTAATCCCAATCTCCCTCTCTCTCCGCACAGTCTAATCCCACTCTCTCTCTCTCCCCACAGTCTATTCCCACTCTCTCTCACTCCCCAGTCTATTCCCACACTCTCTCTCTCTCACTCCCCAGTCTAATCCCACTCTCTCTCTCTCTCTCACTCCCCTCAGTCTATTCCCACTCGCTCTCTCTCCCCAGTCTAATCCCACTCTCTCTCCCCAGTCTAATCCCACTCTCTCTCTCTCTCTCACTCCCCAGTCTAATCCCACTCTCTCTCTCTCTCACTCCCCACAGTCTAATCCCACTCTCTCTCTCACTCCCCACAGTCTAATCCCACTCTCTCTCCCTCTCATGCCCCACAGTCTATTCTCACTCTCCCTCTCCCTCTCTCCCCACAGTCTAATCCCACTCTCTCTCATGCCCCACAGTCTAATCCCACACATTCTCTCTCTCACTCCCCACAGCCTATTCCCACTCTCTCACTCCCCAGTCTATTCCCACTCTCTCTCTCATGCCCCACAGTCTAATCCCACTCATTCTCTTTCTCACTCCCCACAGTCTATTCCCACTCTCTCTCTCTCACTCCCAGTCTAATTCCACTCTCACTCTCCCCACAGTCTAATCCCAGTCTCTCTCTCTCACTCCCCAGTCTAATCCCACTCTCTCTCACTCCCCACAGTCTAATCCCTCTCTCTCACTCCCCACAATCTAATCCCACTCTCTCTCACTCCCCAGTCTAATCCTACTCTCTCTATCCCCAGCCTAATCCCACTCTCTCTCCCCAGTCTAATCCCACTCTCTCTCCCTCACTCCCCAGTCTAATACCACTCTCTCTCTCCCCAGAGTCTAATCCCACTCTCTCTCTCACTCCCCAGTCTATTCCCACTCTCTCACTCCCCAGTCTAATCCCACTCTCTCTCTCACTCCCCAGTCTAATCCCACTCACTCTCTCTCACCCCCCACAGTCTAATCACACACACTCTCTCTCCCACAGTCTAATCCCACTGTCTCTTTCTCTCTCTCACTCCCCAGTCTAACCCCACTCGCCCTCTCTCTCTCCCCAGAATCTAATCCCACTCTCTCTCTCACTCCCCAGTCTATTCCCACTCTCCCTCTCTCTCTCCCCACAGTCTAATCCCACTCTCTCTCTCACTCCCCAGTCTAATCCCTCTCTCTCTCTCTCTCACCCCCCACAGTCTAATCCCACTCTCCCTCTCTCCCCAGTCTAATCCCACTCTCTCTTTCTCTCTCTCTCTCACTCACCACAGTCTAATCTCTCTCTCTCTCTCACTCCCCAGTCTATTCCCACTCACTCTCTCTCACACTCCCCAGTCTAATCCCACTCTCTCTCTCCCCAGTCTAATCCCACTCTCTCTCTCACTCCCCAGTTTAATACCACTCTCTCTCTCATCCCCCCCAGTCTATTCCCACTCTCCACCTCTCTCTCCCCACAGTCTAATCCCACTCTCTCTCTCCCCACAGTCTAATCCCACTCTCTCTCTCTCTCACTCCCCACAGTCTAGTCCCACTCTCTCTCCCCAGTCTAATCCCACTCTCTCTCTCCCCACATTCTAATCCCACTCTCTCTCTCCACACAGTCTAATCCCACTCTCTCTCTCACTCCCCAGTTAATCCCACTCTCTCTCTCTCTCTCACTCCCCAGTCTAATCCCACTCTCTCTCTCTCTCTCACTCCCCTCAGTCTATTCCCACTCGCTCTCTCTCCCCAGTCTAATCCCACTCTCTCTCCCCAGTCTAATCCCACTCTCTCTCTCTCTCTCACTCCCCAGTCTAATCCCACTCTCTCTCTCTCTCACTCCCCACAGTCTAATCCCACTCTCTCTCTCACTCCCCACAGTCTAATCCCACTCTCTCTCCCTCTCATGCCCCACAGTCTATTCTCACTCTCCCTCTCCCTCTCTCCCCACAGTCTAATCCCACTCTCTCTCATGCCCCACAGTCTAATCCCACACATTCTCTCTCTCACTCCCCACAGCCTATTCCCACTCTCTCACTCCCCAGTCTATTCCCACTCTCTCTCTCTCATGCCCCACAGTCTAATCCCACTCATTCTCTTTCTCACTCCCCACAGTCTATTCCCACTCTCTCTCTCTCACTCCCAGTCTAATTCCACTCTCACTCTCCCCACAGTCTAATCCCAGTCTCTCTCTCTCACTCCCCAGTCTAATCCCACTCTCTCTCACTCCCCACAGTCTAATCCCTCTCTCTCACTCCCCAGTCTAATCCCACTCTCTCTCTCACTCCCCAGTTTAATACCACTCTCTCTCTCATCCCCCCCAGTCTATTCCCACTCTCCACCTCTCTCTCCCCACAGTCTAATCCCACTCTCTCTCTCCCCACAGTCTAATCCCACTCTCTCTCTCTCTCACTCCCCACAGTCTAGTCCCACTCTCTCTCCCCAGTCTAATCCCACTCTCTCTCTCCCCACATTCTAATCCCACTCTCTCTCCACACAGTCTAATCCCACTCTCTCTCTCACTCCCCAGTTAATCCCACTCTCTCTCTCTCTCTCACTCCCCAGTCTAATCCCACTCTCTCTCTCTTTCTCACTCCCCAGCCTATTCCCACTCTCTCTCACTCCCCAGTCTAATCCCACACTCTCTCTCACTCCCCACAGTCTCATCCCACACTCTCTCCCCCACAGTCTAATCCCACTCTCTCTCACTCCCCAGTCTAATCCCACTCTCTCTCTCCCACTCCCCAGTCTATTCCCACTCTCTCTCACACACTCCCCACAGTCTAATCCCACTCTCTCGTTCTCTATCTCTCTCACTCCCCACAGTCTAATCCCTCTCTCTCTCTCCCCACAGTCTAATCCCACTCTCTCGTTCTCTATCTCTCTCACCCCCCCAGTCTAATCCCACTCTCCCCAGTCTAATCCCACTCTCTCTTTCTCTCTCTCTCTCACTCCCCAGTCTAATCTCACTCTCTCTCTCACTCCCCAGTCTAATCCCACTCTCTCTCTCTCACTCCCCAGTCTATTCCCACTCTCTCTCTCTCTCACTCCCCACAGTCTAATCCCACTCTCTCTCTATCTCTCTCACTCCCCACAGTCTAATCCCACTCTCTCTCTCTCACTCCCCACAGTCTAATCCCACTCTCTCTCCCCACAGTCTATTCCCACTCTCTCTCTCTCCCCACAGTCTATTCCCACTCTCTCTCTATCTCTCTCACTCCCCACAGTCTAATCCCACTCTCTCTCCCCACAGTCTAATCCCACTGTCTCTCTCTCACTCCCCATAGTCTATTCCCACTCTCTTTCACTCCCCACTGTCTAATCCCACTATCTCTCTCTTTCACTCCCCACAGTCTAATCCCACTCTCTCTCTCACTCCCCACAGTCTAATCCATGTCTGTCTCTCGCTCTCCCCACAGTCTAATCCCACTCTCTCTCTCTCTCACTCCCCACAGTCTAATCCCACTCTCTCTCTCCCCAGTCTAATCCCACTCTCTCTCTCTCCACACAGTCTAATCCCACTCTCTCTCTCACACTCCCCAGTCTAATCCCACACTCGCTCTCACACTCCCTAGTCTAATCCCACTCTCTCCCCACAGTCTAATCCCTCTCTCTCTCTCTCCCCCCAGTCTAATCCCACTCTCCCTCTCTCCCCAGTCTAATCTCACTCTCTCTCTCACTACCCAGTCTATTCCCACTCTCTCTCTCTCACACTCCCCAGTCTAATCCCACTCTCTCTCTCCCCAGTCTAATCCCACTCTCTCTCTCTAACTCCCCAGTCTAATCCCACTCTCTCTCTCATGCCCCCCAGTCTATTCCCACTCTCCCTCTCTCTCTCCCCACAGTCTAATCCCACTCTCTCTCTCTCCCCACAGTCTAATCCCACTCTCTCTCTCACTCCCCACAGTCTAGTCCCACTCTCTCTCTCCCCAGTCGAATCGCAGTCTCTCTCCCCACAGTCTAATCCCACTCTCTCTCCACACAGTCTAATCCCACTCTCTCTCTCACTCCCCAGTCTATTCCCACTCTCTCTCTCCACACAGTCTAATCCCACTCTCTCTCTCACTCCCCAGTCTATTCCCACTCTCTCTCTCCACAGTCTAATCCCACTCTCTCTCACTCCCCAGTCTATTCCCACTCTCCCTCTCTCTCTCCCCACAGTCTAATCCCACTCTCTCTCTCACTCCCCAGTCTAATCCCTCTCTCTCTCTCTCTCACCCCCCACAGTCTAATCCCACTCTCCCTCTCTCCCCAGTCTAATCCCACTCTCTCTTTCTCTCTCTCTCTCACTCACCACAGTCTAATCTCACTCTCTCTCTCACTCCCCAGTCTATTCCCACTCACTCTCTCTCACACTCCCCAGTCTAATCCCACTCTCTCTCTCCCCAGTCTAATCCCACTCTCTCTCTCACTCCCCAGTTTAATCCCACTCTCTCTCTCATCCCCCCCAGTCTATTCCCACTCTCCACCTCTCTCTCCCCACAGTCTAATCCCACTCTCTCTCTCCCCACAGTCTAATCCCACTCTCTCTCTCTCTCACTCCCCACAGTCTAGTCCCACTCTCTCTCCCCAGTCTAATCCCACTCTCTCTCTCTCTCCCCACATTCTAATCCCACTCTCTCTCCACACAGTCTAATCCCACTCTCTCTCTCACTCCCCAGTCTAATCCCACTCTCTCTCTCTTTCTCACTCCCCAGCCTATTCCCACTCTCTCTCACTCCCCAGTCTAATCCCACACTCTCTCTCACTCCCCACAGTCTCATCCCACACTCTCTCCCCCACAGTCTAATCCCACTCTCTCTCACTCCCCAGTCTAATCCCACTCTCTCTCTCACACACTCCCCACAGTCTAATCCCACTCTCTCGTTCTCTATCTCTCTCACTCCCCACAGTCTAATCCCTCTCTCTCTCTCCCCACAGTCTAATCCCACTCTCTCTCTCACTCCCCAGTCTAATCCCACTCTCCCCAGTCTAATCCCACTCTCTCTTTCTCTCTCTCTCTCACTCCCCAGTCTAATCTCACTCTCTCTTTCACTCCCCAGTCTATTCCCACTCTCTCTCTCACACTCCCCAGTCTAATCCCACTCTCTCTCTCCCCAGTCTAATCCCACTCTCTCTCACTCCCCAGTCTAATCCCACTCTCTCTCTCTCACTCCCCAGTCTAATCCCACTCTCTCTCTCTCACTCCCCAGTCTAATCCCACTCTCTCTCTCTCACTCCCCAGTCTAATCCCACTCTCTCTCACTCCCCAGTCTATTCCCACTCTCTCTCTCTCACTCCCCAGTCTATTCCCACTCTCTCTCTATCTCTCTCACTCCCCACAGTCTAATCCCACTCTCTCTCTCTCACTCCCCACAGTCTAATCCCACTCTCTCTCCCCACAGTCTATTCCCACTCTCTCTCTCTCCCCACAGTCTATTCCCACTCTCTCTCTATCTCTCTCACTCCCCACAGTCTAATCCCACTGTCTCTCTCTCTCTCAATTCCCAGTCTAATCCCAATATATCTCCTCTCTCCCCACAGTCTAATCCCACTCTCTCTCTCTCACTCCCCATAGTCTATTCCCACTCTCTCTCTCACTCCCCACAGTCTAATCCATGTCTGTCTCTCGCTCTCCCCACAGTCTAATCCCACTCTCTCTCTCTCTCACTCCCCACAGTCTAATCCCACTCTCTCTCTCCCCAGTCTAATCCCACTCTCTCTCTCTCTCCACACAGTCTAATCCCACTCTCTCTCTCACACTCCCCAGTCTAATCCCACACTCGCTCTCACACTCCCCAGTCTAATCCCACTCTCTCCCCACAGTCTAATCCCTCTCTCTCTCTCTCCCCACAGTCTAATCCCACTCTCTCTCTCACTCCCCAGTCTAATCCCACTCTCGCTCTCATGCCCCCCAGTCTATTCCCACTCTCCCTCTCTCCCCACAGTCTAATCCCACTCTCTCTCTCCCCACAGTCTAATCCCACTCTCTCTCTCACTCCCCACAGTCTAGTCCCACTCTCTCTCTCCCCAGTCTAATCGCACTCTCTCTCCCCACAGTCTAATCCCACTCTCTCTCCACACAGTCTAATCCCACTCTCTCTCTCACTCCCCAGTCTATTCCCACTCTCTCTCTCCCCACAGTCTATTCCCCCTCTCTCTCACACTCCTCAGTCGAATCCCACTCTCTCTCTCTCACTCCCCAGTCTAATCCCACTCTCTCTCTCTCTCTCACTCCCCAGCCTATTCCCACTCTCTCTCACTCCCCAGTCTAATCCCACTCTCTCTCTCACTCCCCACAGTCTAATCCCACATTCTCTCACCCACAGTCTAATCCCACTCTCTCTCACTCCCCAGTCTAATCCCACTATCTCTCTCTATCTCACTCACTCCCCCCAGTCTAATCACACTCTCTCTCTCTCACTCCCCACAGTCCAATCCCACTCTCTCTCCCCACAGTCTATTCCCACTCTCTCTCTCTCCCCCCACACTCTAATCCCACTCTCTCTCTATCTCTCTCACTCCCCACAGTCTAATCCCACTCTCTCTCTCTCTCTCCCCACAGTCTAATCCCACTGTCTCTCTCTCGCTCAATTCCCAGTCTAATCCCAATCTCTCTCCTCTCTCCCCACAGTCTAATCCCACTCTCTCTCTCTCACTCCCCATAATCTATTCCCACTCTCTCTCACTCCCCACAGTCTAATCCCACTATCTCTCTCTTTCACTCCCCACAGTCTAATCCCACTCTCTCACTCCCCACAGTCTAATCCATGTCTCTCTCTCGCTCTCCCCACAGTCTAGTCCCACTCTCTCTCTCCCCAGTCTAATCCCACTCTCTCTCTCTCTCTCACTCCCCAGCCTATTCCCACTCTCTCTCACTCCCTAGTCTAATCCCACTCTCTCTCTCACTCCCCAGAGTCTAATACCACATTCTCTCCCCCACAGTCTAATCCCACTCTCTCTCACTCCCCAGTCTAATCCCACTCTCTCTCTATCTCTCTCACTCCCCCCAGTCTAATCCCACTCTCTCTCTCTCACTCCCCACAGTCTAATCCCACTCTCTCCCCCCACAGTCTAATCCCACTCTCTCTCTCTATCTCTCTCACTCCCCACAGTCTAATCCCACTCTCTCTCTCTCTCCCCACAGTCTAATCCCACTGTCTCTCTCTCGCTCAATTCCCAGTCTAATCCCAATCTCTCTCCTCTCTCCCCACAGTCTAATCCCACTCTCTCTCTCTCACTCCCCATAATCTATTCCCACTCTCTCTCACTCCCCACAGTCTAATCCCACTATCTCTCTCTTTCACTCCCCACAGTCTAATCCCACTCTCTCACTCCCCACAGTCTAATCCATGTCTCTCTCTCGCTCTCCCCACAGTCTAGTCCCACTCACTCTCCCCAGTCTAATCCCACTCTCTCTCCCCACAGTCTAATCCCACTCTCTCTCCACAGTCTAATCCCACTCACTCTCCACAGTCTAATCCCACTCTCTCTCTCTCGCTCTCCCCACAGTCTAGTCCCACTCTCTCTCTCCCCAGTCTAATCCCACTCTCTCTCCCCACAGTCTAATCCCACTCTCTCTCCACAGTCTAATCCCACTCGCTCTCTCTCACTCCCCAGTCTATTCCCACTCTCTCTCTCTCACTCCCCACAGTCTATTCCCCCTCTCTCTCTCTCACTCCTCAGTCGAATCCCACTCTCTCTCTCTCTCACTACCCACAGTCTAATACCACTCTCTCTCTCTCCCCAGTCTAATCCCACTCTCTCTCTCTCTCCACAGTCTAATCCCACTCTCTCTCTCTCTCTCACACTCCCCAGTCTAATCCCACACTCTCTCTCACACTCCCCAGTCTAATCCCACTCTCTCTCCCCACAGTTTAATCCCTCTCTCTCTCACTCCCCAGTCTAATCCCACTCTCTCTCTCTCCACACAGTCTAATCCCACTCTCTCTCTCACTCCCCAGTCTAATCCCACTCTCTCTCTCTTTCACTCCCCAGTCTATTCCCACTCCCTCACTCCCCACAGTCTAATCCCTCTCTCTCTCACGCCCCAGTCTATTCCCACTGTCTCTCTCTCTCACTCCCCACAGTCTAATCCCACTCTCTCTCTCTCACCCCGCACAGTCTATTCCCACCCTCTCTCTCACACCCCACACTCTAATCCCACTCTCTCTATCTCTCTCACTCCCCAGTCTAATCCCACTCTCTCTCTCTCACTCCCCAGTCTATTCCCACTCTCTCTCTCACACACTCCCCACAGTCTAATCCCACTCTCTCGTTCTCTATCTCTCTCACTCCCCACAGTCTAATCCCTCTCTCTCTCTCCCCACAGTCTAATCCCACTCTCTCTCTCACTACCCAGTCTATTCCCACTCTCTCTCTCTCACTCCCCAGTCTATTCCCACTCTCTCTCTATCTCTCTCACTCCCCACAGTCTAATCCCACTCTCTCTCTCTCACTCCCCACAGTCTAATCCCACTCTCTCTCCCCACAGTCTATTCCCACTCTCTCTCTCTCCCCACAGTCTATTCCCACTCTCTCTATCTCTCTCACTCCCCACAGTCTAATCCCACTGTCTCTCTCTCTCTCAATTCCCAGTCTAATCCCAATATATCTCCTCTCTCCCCACAGTCTAATCCCACTCTCTCTCTCTCACTCCCCATAGTCTATTCCCACTCTCTTTCACTCCCCACTGTCTAATCCCACTATCTCTCTCTTTCACTCCCCACAGTCTAATCCCACTCTCTCTCTCACTCCCCACAGTCTAATCCATGTCTGTCTCTCGCTCTCCCCACAGTCTAATCCCACTCTCTCTCTCTCTCACTCCCCAGTCTAATCCCACTCTCTCTCCACACAGTCTAATCCCACTCTCTCTCTCACACTCCCCAGTCTAATCCCACACTCGCTCTCACACTCCCCAGTCTAATCCCACTCTCTCCCCACAGTCTAATCCCTCTCTCTCTCTCCCCACAGTCTAATCCCACTCTCTCTCTCACTCCCCAGTCTAATCCCTCCCTCTCTCTCACCCCCCCCCCCAGTCTAATCCCACTCTCCCTCTCTCCCCAGTCTAATCTCACTCTCTCTCTCACTCCCCAGTCTATTCCCACTCTCTCTCTCTCACACTCCCCAGTCTAATCCCACTCTCTCTCTCCCCAGTCTAATCCCACTCTCTCTCTCTAACTCCCCAGTCTAATCCCACTCTCTCTCTCATGCCCCCCAGTCTATTCCCACTCTCCCTCTCTCTCTCCCCACAGTCTAATCCCACTCTCTCTCTCTCCCCACAGTCTAATCCCACTCTCTCTCTCACTCCCCACAGTCTAGTCCCACTCTCTCTCTCCCCAGTCTAATCGTACTCTCTCTCCCCACAGTCTAATCCCACTCTCTCTCCACACAGTCTAATCCCACTCTCTCTCTCACTCCCCAGTCTATTCCCACTCTCTCTCTCCCCACAGTCTATTCCCACTCTCTCTCTCACTCCCCAGTCTAATCCCACTCTCTCTCTCACACTCCTCAGTCGAATCCCACTCTCTCTCTCTCACTCCCCAGTCTAATCCCACTCTCTCTCTCTCTCTCACTCCCCAGCCTATTCCCACTCTCTCTCACTCCCCAGTCTAATCCCACTCTCTCTCTCTCACTCCCCAGTCTAATCCCACTCTCTCTCTCTCACTCCCCACAGTCTAATCCCACTCTCTCTCCCCACAGTCTATTCCCACTCTCTCTCTCTCCCCCCACAGTCTAATCCCACTCTCTCTCTCTATCTCTCTCACTCCCCACAGTCTAATCCCACTCTCTCTCTCTCTCTCCCCACAGTCTAATCCCACTGTCTCTCTCTCGCTCAATTCCCAGTCTAATCCCAATCTCTCTCCTCTCTCCCCACAGTCTAATCCCACTCTCTCTCTCTCACTCCCCATAATCTATTCCCACTCTCTCTCACTCCCCACAGTCTAATCCCACTATCTCTCTCTTTCACTCCCCACAGTCTAATCCCACTCTCTCACTCCCCACAGTCTAATCCATGTCTCTCTCTCGCTCTCCCCACAGTCTAGTCCCACTCTCTCTCTCCCCAGTCTAATCCCACTCTCTCTCCCCACAGTCTAATCCCACTCTCTCTCCACAGTCTAATCCCACTCTCTCTCCACAGTCTAATCCCACTCTCTCTCTCTCGCTCTCCCCACAGTCTAGTCCCACTCTCTCTCTCCCCAGTCTAATCCCACTCTCTCTCCCCACAGTCTAATCCCACTCTCTCTCCACAGTCTAATCCCACTCTCTCTCTCTCACTCCCCAGTCTATTCCCACTCTCTCTCTCTCACTCCCCACAGTCTATTCCCCCTCTCTCTCTCTCTCTCTCTCACACTCCTCAGTCGAATCCCACTCTCTCTCTCTCTCTCACTACCCACAGTCTAATACCACTCTCTCTCTCTCCCCAGCCTAATCCCACTCTCTCTCTCTCTCCAGTCTAATCCCACTCTCTCTCTCTCTCTCACACTCCCCAGTCTAATCCCACACTCTCTCTCACACTCCCCAGTCTAATCCCACTCTCTCTCCCCACAGTTTAATCCCTCTCTCTCTCTCACTCCCCAGTCTATTCCCACTCTCTCTCTCTCACTCCCCACAGTCTATTCCCCCTCTCTCTCTCTCTCTCTCACACTCCTCAGTCGAATCCCACTCTCTCTCTCTCTCTCACTACCCACAGTCTAATACCACTCTCTCTCTCTCCCCAGTCTAATCCCACTCTCTCTCTCTCTCCACAGTCTAATCCCACTCTCTCTCTCTCTCTCTCTCTCACACTCCCCAGTCTAATCCCACTCTCTCTCCCCACAGTTTAATCCCTCTCTCTCTCTCTCCCCACAGTCTATTCCCACTCCCCAGTCTATTCCCCCTCTCTCTCTCTCACTCCCCAGTCTAATCCCACTCTCTCTCTCTCCACACAGTCTAATCCCACTCTCTCTCTCATTCCCCAGTCTATTCCCACTCTCTCTCTCTCTCACTCCCCACAGTCTCTTCCCATTCTCTCTCTCTCACACTCCCCAGTCTAATCCCACTCTCTCTCTCTCTCTCACCCCACAGTCTAATCCCACTCTCTCTCTCACACTCCCCAGTCTAATCCCACTCTCTCTCTCTTTCACTCCCCAGTCTATTCCCACTCCCTCACTCCCCACAGTCTAATCCCTCTCTCTCTCACGCCCCAGTCTATTCCCACTGTCTCTCTCTCTCACTCCCCACAGTCTAATCCCACTCTCTCTCTCTCACCCCGCACAGTCTATTCCCACCCTCTCTCTCACACCCCACACTCTAATCCCACTCTCTCTATCTCTCTCACTCCCCAGTCTAATCCCACTCTCTCTCACTCCCCACAGTCTAACCCCACTCTCTCTCTCTCTCAATTCCCAGTCTAATCCCAATCTCTCTCCTCTCTCCCCACAGTCTAATCCCACTCTCTCTCTCACTCCCCATAGTCTATTCCCACTCTCTCTCTCTCTCACTCCCCACAGTCTAATCCCACTCTCTCTCTCTCTCCCCACAGTCTAATCCCACTCTCTCTCACTCCCCAGTCTATTCCCACTCTCTCTCTCCCCAGTCTAATCCCACTCTCTCTCTCCCCAGCCTAATCCATCTCTCTCTCTCTCCCCACAGTCTAATCCCACTCTCTCTCTCTCACTCCCCACAGTCTAATCCCACTCTCTCTCTCACTCCCCACAGTCTAATCCCACTCTCTCACTCCCCACAGTCTAATCCCTCTCTCACCCCCCACAGTATATTCCCACTCTCCCTCTCTCTCTCCCCACAGTCTAATCCCACTCTCTCTCCCCAGTCTAATCCCACTCTCCCTCTCCACAGTCTAATCCCACTCTCTCTCTCACTCCCCAGTCTGTTCCCACTCTCTCTCTCTCTCCCCCCCCAGTCTAATCCCACTCTCTCTCTCTCACTCCCCAGTCTAATCCCACTCTCTCTCTCTCCCCACAGTCTAATCCCACTCTCTCAATCTCTCTCCCCACAGTCTAATCCCACTTACTCTCTCACTCACTCCCCAGTCTCATTCCACTTTCTCTCTCTCACTCCCCAGTCTAATCCCTCTCTCTCTCTCTCTCCCCACAGTCTAATCTCACTCTCTCTCACTCCCCAGTCTAATCCCACTCTCTCCCTCACTTACTCCCCAGTCTCATCCCACTCTCTCTCTCACTCCCCACAGTCTAATCCCACTCTTTCTCTCTCCCTCACTTCCCAGTCTAATCCCACTCTCTCTCTGACTCCCCACCCAGTCTAATTCCACTCTCTCCTCACTCGTCCCCGACTGATTAAAAGCCTGTCGATCTCGGCCTGGAAAATGTTCAAGGACTCGGCGTTCACAGCTTCCTGGGGTAAGGAATTCCAAAGATTCATCGCTCCAAGGGAAGAAATTCTTCCTCAAATCCGCCTTAATCAAGCAGCACCTTATTCGGCAACTATGTCCTCTGGTCCTACACTCTCTAACCCCTCTCTCTAACTCTCTGAACTGCAAGGAGTACAGACCCAACTTGTCCAATCTTCCCTCAAATGGAAGTCCCTCCATACCGGGATCATCCTCTGTAAATCTCCTCTGTAATGTCTCCAATTATATCTTTCCTCAAATAAGGGGACCAAAACTGTACACGTTGTTCTAAATGTGGCCTCACTAGTACCTCGTCCAGTTGCAGCAACATCTCTTTATCTTTATACTCCAGCCCCCTCAAAGACAGCATTCCATGAACCTTCCCCGTTACCTACTGGATCTGTACGCTCTGGTTTTCATGAACAAAAGCCCTCAAGTCCCTCTGTGTTCCAGCTTTCTGCAGCCTGACTCCATTTAAATAATAATCCACCTCCCGAGGGCAGCACGGTGGAGCAGTGGGTTAGCACTGCTGCCTCGCGGTGCCGAGGTCCCAGGTGCGATCCCGGCTCTGGGTCACTGTCTATGTGGAGTTTGCACATTCTCCCCGTGTCTGCGTGGGTTTCGCCCCCACAACCCAAAGATGTGCAGGGTAGGTGGATTGGCCACGCTAAATCGCCCTTTAATTGGTAAAAAATGAATTGGGTTCTCTAAATTTAAAAAACAAAAAAGAATCAACCTTCTCATTCTTTCCCACATTGAATTCCATTCGCCACTTTTCTGCCCACTTATATAACCTGTCCATATTTCTCTGTGAACTATTTATATCCTCTTCGCGGCCTGCTTTCCCTCCTACCAACTTTTGTATCATCCCCACATTTGTCCACAGTGGACCCAGTTTCTTCCTCCAAATCATTCATCTGTATCGTGAAAAGCTGCAGTCCCAACACTG
This sequence comes from Scyliorhinus torazame, assembly GCF_047496885.1. Lineage (NCBI taxonomy): Eukaryota > Metazoa > Chordata > Chondrichthyes > Carcharhiniformes > Scyliorhinidae > Scyliorhinus > Scyliorhinus torazame. Next base: position 138,160,742 of record NC_092711.1, read on the forward strand.
ATCTCCCTCGTACTCCACTGGTTACTGCCCTCCAACCAGAGAAAGACCGCTCTCCCCCTCTCCACCCCCCCCCCCCCACCCCCCCCCCCCCACACTACTCACTGCTTCCTGTATCCATGCCAGAATGTTACCTCTGTCATGTGAGAGTACCTTTAAGACATGGATGTTTCAGCAATGTACCTTTAAGAAAACAGTGATGTCAGAGAGAGGGTGGGGCTGAGCTCGGGTCAGCCATTTTGGAATTTTGCAGTTTAGTTTTGCAGTTTGAAAAGAGCTTGGGGAGTGTCTGCGTTTGCTGTGAGCTGGATCTCTGCCATGAAAGACTATCTCTGGATCATTTGGGTGATTTAAACTTATAATAGTAAAGCCTTTAACCTGATGTGATTTTGTTTAAAGGTGTTCAGTCTCTTGGAAGTTTGAAGGAACATTTTAAGGAGTTATTTACTGTTGCAATATTTTCTGAGTTATCTTTGAAGTAAGGGGTGTTAAGAGATCCAATGTTTATTTAAGATGTTAAGTTGAGTTCATGGAATAACCAGGGTTTTGTGTTTAAAAACTCTCGTGCCCATAATTGTAATCCCATACCTAGGGAAAAAGCCGTGTGCTCGGAAAAGCAACAAATCCATTAAAGGGAGAGATTGGTTGAACTCCATGATACATTTTGGGGTTCTGAAAACACCTCGCCCATAACACCTCCAACACCAAACCGTAGCAGCCTTTTGAGTGGCCCCTTATCAAATGCTTTTTGAAACTCCAAATATACAACATCGGCTGGTTCTCCCCTATCTACTCTGCAAGAAACCTCCTCAAAGAATTCCAGTAAATTTGCCAGACATCAGTTCCCCTTGATGACTGCTTGATCAGATTCTGACTTTCCAAATGCACCACTATTCTCTCCTGAATAATCGATTCCAATATTGTAGTTACAGTGTATATGTTGTGTTGCCCTATTATGTATTTTCTTTTATTCCCTTTTCTTCTCATGTACTTAATGATCTGTTGAGCTGCTCGCAGAAAAATACTTTTCATTGTACCTCGGTACACGTGACAATAAACAAATCCAATCCAATCCAATCCAATTGCTGAAGTTAGACTAGCTGGACTGTAGTTCCCAACATTTTTGCCGACATCCCTTTTCGAACAAGGGTAACACAATGCATGGCACCGTGGTTCCCACTGCTGCCTCACAGCGCCAGGGACCCAGGTTCGATTCCGGCCTTGGGTCACGGTCTGTGTGGAGTTTGCATGTTCTCCCCCGTGTCTGCATGGGTTTCCTCCTACAGTCCCAAATATTCATAGATTATTATAGAATTTACAGTGCAGAAGGAGGCCATTCGGTCCATCGAGTCCGCACCGGCTCTTTGAAAGCGCACCCTACCCAAGGTCAACACCTCCACCCTATCCCCATACCCCAGTAACCCCACCCAACATTAAGGGCAACCTTGGACACTAAGGGCAATTTATCACGGCCAATCCACCTAACCCGCACATCTTTGGACTGTGGGAGGAAACCGGAGCACCCGGAGGAAACCCACGCAGACACGGGGAGGACGTGCAGACTCCGCACAGACAGTGACCCAAGCAGGAATCGAACCTGGGACCCTGGAGCTGTGAAGCAATTGTGCTAACCACTGTGCTACCGTGCTGCCCTATTCTGCGAGTTAAATCGAGCAGCCAAGCTAAAATTGCCCCTCAGTGTCCAAAGATGTGCAGGTTGGGTGGGGTTACGGGGATATGGCGGTGGAGTGGGCCGAGGTCGGGTGCTCTTTCAGAGGGCCTGTGCAGACTCGATGGGCTGAACGGCCTCCTTCTGCACTGTAGGGATTCTATGGGTTCCATCGGCAGTTTTCTAATCCTTTGACACAGTTCCAGAATCCACTGAGGTTTGGAAAATGACGACCAGGACATCCACGAGCTCTGAGGCTATTTCCTTTAAGATCCTGCAGCGGAAACCATCAGATCCAGGGGACCTGTCAGCCTTTAACCCCATTAGTTTGCCCATAACTAATTATCTGGTGATGGTGGCTGTATTTAATTCCTCCCCCGTATTTTGTTTTGCTATTTCGGAAATATTTGTAGTATCCTCGACAGTAAAGACCAATGCGAAATATCTATTTAACTCCTCTGCCATTTCCTTGTTCCCCATAATTGCTTACCCCAATTTCATTCTTTAAGGGGCCCCACTGCCCGTTTCCATGCCGACTGTTCCCCCCTCCCTGTCCGTTTCCATGCCGACTGTTCCCCCTCCCTGTCCGTTTCCAATACGACTGTTCCCCCCTCCCTGTCCGTTTCCATGCCGACTGTTCCCCCTCCCTGTCTGTTTCCATGCCGACTGTTCCCCCTCCCTGTCCGTTTCCATGCCGACTGTTCCTCCTCCCTGTCTGTTTCCATGCTGACTGTTCCCCTCCCTGTCCGTTTCCATGCTGATTGTTCCCCCTCACTGTCTGTTTCCATGCCGACTGTTCCCCCTCCCTGTCCGTTTCCATGCCGACTGTACCCCCTCCCTGTCCGTTTCCATGCCGACTGTTGCCGCTGCCCGTCTGTTTCCATGCTGACTGTTCCCCTCCCTGTCCGTTTCCATGCCGACTGTTCCTCCTCCCTGTCCGTTTCCATGCCGACTGTTCCCCCTCCCTGTCCGTTTCCATGCCGACTGTTCCCCCTCCCTGTCCGTTTCCATGCTGACTGTTCCCCCTCCCTGTCCGTTTCCATGCCGACTGTACCCCCTCCCTGTCCGTTTCCATACCGACTGTTGCCGCTGCCCGTCTGTTGCCGCTGCCCCCCCCCCCCCACCCACTCCGCGCCGCACCTGCAAGAGCCGGTTCTGGTGTTGCCCATCGTCCTCGCCCGCTGCCCTGGGCGGCTGGACCTTCCCGCACCGCGTCAGCTGCCGCTGCAACTCGTCCTTGTCGAACAGCTGAGCTGGGTCGAGGGAGTGTCCATTGATGCGACTGACCAGGTATTCCTTGTAGTGGGACCTGCACGGAGAGGAAGCTAAGAGTGAGAATGAGAGTCACAACCTGGTTGGGGGGGGGGGGGGGGATAAGAGGATTTGAGGGGTCAGGGGTTCTCGGCAGGGGTTAGGGGGATCTGGGAGGGGTGGGGGGATCTGGGGGGGGGTTGAGGGGATCAGGGAGGTCTGAGGGGGGGTTAGGAGGATAGATGTCAGGTTGAGGGGGGAATCTCACAGAAACCTATAAAATTCTAACAGGACTGGACAAGGTAGATGCAGGAAGGATGATCCCGATGGTGGGTGTGTCCAGAACCGGGGGCCACTGTGAGGACATGGGGTAGACCATTTAGGACCGAGAGGAGGAGAAATTATTTCACTCAGAAAGTGGTCGGCCTGTGGAATTCATTACCACAGGAAGTAGTTGAGGCTAAAAGATTACACGTTTTCAAGAAGCAGTTAGATATAGCACTTAGGGCGAAGGGGATCAAAAGGTATTCGGGGAGGGCAGCACGGTGGAGCAGTGGGTTAGCCCTGCTGCCTCACAGCGCCGAGGTCCCAGGTTCGATCCTGGCTCTGGGTCACTGTCCGTGTGGAGTTTGCACATTCTCCCTGTGTCTGCGAGGGTTTCGCCCCCACAGCTCAAAGATGTGCAGTGGAGGTGGATTGGCCACGGTAAATCGCCCCTTAATTGGGAAAATTTATTTGGATATTCTAAATTTTCTGTAAAAAAATGAATTGGGGGGGGGGGGGGGGGGGCGCGGCAGAAAAAGGTGAAGAAGAAAGGCAGGGTCAGGCCACTGGGTTGGATGATCAGCCGGGAGCACGATGAATGACGGAGCAGGGCTCGAAGGGCCGAATGGCCTCTCCTGCTCCTATTTTCCAGGTTTCTATGAAATGCGTCAACAGGTCCCCAGGAGCAGTGATCCTGCGCCTGCAGGGGGCCAGCACGGCACTGGAGCGACTCACGCAGCTCCAGCAGCCGGTTACGGCGTCAAACGGGCGCCGCGGGTCTGCGCATGCGCACTGCGGCCGGGGCGAATTCGCGTTAGCTCCCTTCTCTGCACCGGCCCCAATGCAACATGGCGTAGAGCTACAGGGGCCGACGTGGAGTGAAAGAGGCCCCCACCAGGAGAAGCTGGCCCGCCGATCAGTAGGCCCCGATCGCGGGCCAGGCCACGGTGCAGGCCTCCCCCCCCCCCCCCCCGGCCGGGTTCGGATCCCCCCCCCCCGCAGGACGAACGGCGAGGGTCCCGCCGGGTAAGACCACATGTGAATGGCGGCGGTAGGACTTGGGTTATCTCGGTGGCCACTAGGCCCATCTCGCGCGGAGAATGGCCAGGAGGGCCAGGTAGAGCGGCCCCTGACCGGTCGCCAGAGAATCAGCGGACCGGCCTCGGGGACAGAGAATCCCGCCCCCTATTTCTTTGTGCATCACTCCTGGAGTGAATCAGTCTTTCCCCACAGTGGGGTTTCGGTCCAGGATCCCAGCCACTGGTGGGGTCTGGTCTGGGATCGTAATAATGGGCAAAGAGGAGGTCGTTGGATGAGCGAAAAATTAATACAGGCGAGACCCTCCGGCCACCCCCTCTGGTGGCGGGAAATGGCCCGTCTGGGTCCTCTCGTCCTGCTGCTGTCAGCGAGATTTTCCATTGAATCCACCCGATGATGCCAGAAAACCCGTGCCATAGGAGCGCACCGCCGGCGGGGGGCGAGGGAGGCGGGGCGAGCGAGGCGGGGCGAGGGAGGCGGGGGCGAGGGAGGCGGGGCGAGCGAGGGAGGCGGGGCAGCAAAGGCTGGGATGTGGACGACTGTTGTTTACTCACTCGCACAGTCCCGCATGTCCCTCACGAGCCTCCACCCCACACGGTGCGTCAGTTAGATTATCGCCAACTTCCTTCTGCTCCTTCACTCGACAACGGCCTTGGGAAGGGGAGAGGAGAAAGTCAAGATAAATGGCCGTTATCCTGCATTCTCGCAGCCCTGCCTTGCTCTATCAGAACATTGGCTCCCCTTCCCTCACACGCCTCTCACCCCTTACACCCCTCCCGTCTCCCCCTCTGCCCCCCCGCGTCGCCCCCTCGGCCCCCCCACGTCTCCCCCTCTGCCCCCCCACGTCTCCCCCTCTGCCCCCCCACATCTCCCCCTCTGCCCCCCCACATCTCCCCCTCTGCCCCCCCGCGTCTCCCCCTCTGCCCCCCCCCCGCGTCTCCCCCTCTGCACCCCCCCTCCCCCATCTGCCCCCCACGTCTCCCCCTCTGCCCCCCCGCATCTCCCCCTCTGCCACACCGATCCCCCCTGCGTCCCGTCTCCCTCCCTCCTGATGGGTCAGAGATTAAGGCAGTAGTTTGCTCTCACGGTACTGTACAGCACTGGTCTCCTTAGTTAAGGAATGATGTGAATGCGTTGGAAGCAGTTCTGAGGAAGTTACTGGATTCAGACCTGGAATGGACGGGTTGCATTATGAGGAAAGGTTGGGACAGGCCGGGTTTAGAAGAGTGAGAGGCAGCTTGACTGAAGCCCATAAGATCCTGAGGGGGTCTTGGACAGGGTGGATGTGGAGAGGATCAACATCCTGGGGATTGCCACTGACCAGAAACTGAACTGGACCCAGCCATATAAATGCTGTGGCTACAAGAGCAGGTCAGAGACTGGGAATCCTGCGGTGAGTAACTCAGCTCCTGACTCCCCCCAAAGCCTGTCCACCATCGACAAGGCACGGGAATGTGATGGGATACTCTCCACTTGCCTGGATGAGTGCGGCTCCGACAACACTCGAGAAGCTCGACACCATCCAGGACAAAGCAGCCCCGCTTTGATCGGCACCCCATCCACAAACATTCACTCCCTCCACCACCGACGCACAGTGACAGCAGCGTGTGTACCATCTACAAGATGCACCGCAGCGACTCACCAAGGCTCCTTCGACAGCACCTTCCAAACCCACCACCTCTACAATCTAGAAGGACAAGGGGCAGCAGACACATGGGGAACTCCACCACCTGCAAGTTCCCCTCCGAGCCCCACACTCCCCATCCTGACTGGGAAATATATCGGCCGTTCCTTCACGGTCGCCGGGTCACAATCCTGGACCTCCCTCCCTGACAGCACTGTGGGTGTTACCCACACCACAGGGACTGCAGCCGGTTCAAGAAGGCGGTTCACCCACCACCTTCTCAAGGGGCAATTAGGGACGGGATCTCTAGCCAGCGAAGACCACATCCCGTGAATGAATAAGAAAAAAAGATATTTCCTCTTGGGGCAGAATCTAGAACTGGGGCGGGGGTGGGGTGGGGGGGGGGGTCAGTGTTTAAAAATAAGGAGTCGCCCATTTAAAACGGAGATGAGGAGAAATATTTTCTCTCGGAGGGCGGCGAGTCTCTGGAACTTTCTTCCTCAAAGGGCGTTGGAAGCAGAGGCTCTGAATGTTTTTAAGGCCGAGCTGGATAGATTCTTGATTAATGCGATTAACTAGGGAGGGCGAAAGGTTATGGCGGGGGCGAAAGCCCATGGCGGGGGCGAAAGCCCATGGCGGGGGCGAGAGGTCATGGCGGGGGCGAGAGGTCATGGCGGGGGCGAGAGGTCATGGCGGGGGCGAGAGGTCATGGCGGGGGCGAGAGGTCATGGCGGGGGCGAGAGGTCATGGCGGGGGCGAGAGGTCATGGCGGGGGCGAGAGGTCATGGCGGGGGGCGAGAGGTCATGGCGGGGGCGAGAGGTCATGGCGGGGGCGAGAGGTCATGGCGGGGGCGAGAGGTCATGGCGGGGGCGAGAGGTCATGGCGGGGGCGAGAGGTCATGGCGGGGGCGAGAGGTCATGGCGGGGGGCGAGAGGTCATGGCGGGGGCGAGAGGTCATGGCGGGGGCGAGAGGTCATGGCGGGGGCGAGAGGTCATGGCGGGGGCGAGAGGTCATGGCGGGGGCGAGAGGTCATGGCGGGGGCGAGAGGTCATGGCGGGGGCGAGAGGTCATGGCGGGGGGCGAGAGGTCATGGCGGGGGCGAGAGGTCATGGCGGGGGGCGAGAGGTCATGGCGGGGGCGAGAGGTCATGGCGGGGGCGAGAGGTCATGGCGGGGGCGAGAGGTCATGGCGGGGGCGAGAGGTCATGGCGGGGGCGAGAGGTCATGGCGGGGGCGAGAGGTCATGGCGGGGGCGAGAGGTCATGGCGGGGGCGAGAGGTCATGGCGGGGCGAGAGGTCATGGCGGGGCGAGAGGTCATGGCGGGGGCGAGAGGTCATGGCGGGGGCGAGAGGTCATGGCGGGGGCGAGAGGTCATGGCGGGGGCGAGAGGTCATGGCGGGGGCGAGAGGTCATGGCGGGGGCGAGAGGTCATGGCGGGGGGCGAGAGGTCATGGCGGGGGCGAGAGGTCATGGCGGGGGCGAGAGGTCATGGCGGGGGCGAGAGGTCATGGCGGGGGCGAGAGGTCATGGCGGGGGGCGAGAGGTCATGGCGGGGGCGAGAGGTCATGGCGGGGGCGAGAGGTCATGGCGGGGGCGAGAGGTCATGGCGGGGGCGAGAGGTCATGGCGGGGGCGAGAGGTCATGGCGGGGGCGAGAGGTCATGGCGGGGGCGAGAGGTCATGGCGGGGGCGAGAGGTCATGGCGGGGGCGAGAGGTCATGGCGGGGGCGAGAGGTCATGGCGGGGGGCGAGAGGTCATGGCGGGGGCGAGAGGTCATGGCGGGGGCGAGAGGTCATGGCGGGGGCGAGAGGTCATGGCGGGGGCGAGAGGTCATGGCGGGGGCGAGAGGTCATGGCGGGGGCGAGAGGTCATGGCGGGGGCGAGAGGTCATGGCGGGGGCGAGAGGTCATGGCGGGGGCGAGAGGTCATGGCGGGGGCGAGAGGTCATGGCGGGGGCGAGAGGTCATGGCGGGGGCGAGAGGTCATGGCGGGGGCGAGAGGTCATGGCGGGGGCGAGAGGTCATGGCGGGGGCGAGAGGTCATGGCGGGGGCGAGAGGTCATGGCGGGGGCGAGAGGTCATGGCGGGGGCGAGAGGTCATGGCGGGGGCGAAAGGTCATGGCGGGGGCGAAAGGTCATGGCGGGGGCGAAAGGTCATGGCGGGGGCGAAAGGTCATGGCGGGGGCGAAAGGTCATGGCGGGGGCGAAAGGTCATGGCGGGGGCGAAAGGTCATGGCGGGGGCGAAAGGTCATGGCGGGGGCGAAAGGTCATGGCGGGGGCGAAAGGTCATGGCGGGGGCGAAAGGTCATGGCGGGGGCGAAAGGTCATGGCGGGGGCGAAAGGTCATGGCGGGGGCGAAAGGTCATGGCGGGGGCGAAAGGTCATGGCGGGGGCGAAAGGTCATGGCGGGGGCGAAAGGTCATGGCGGGGGCGAAAGGTCATGGCGGGGGCGAAAGGTCATGGCGGGGGCGAAAGGTCATGGCGGGGGTGAAAGGTCATGGCGGGGGCGAAAGGTCATGGCGGGGGCGAAAGGTCATGGCGGGGGCGAAAGGTCATGGCGGGGGCGAAAGGTCATGGCGGGGGCGAAAGGTCATGGCGGGGGCGAAAGGTCATGGCGGGGGCGAAAGGTCATGGCGGGGGCGAAAGGTCATGGCGGGGGCGAAAGGTCATGGCGGGGGCGAAAGGTCATGGCGGGGGCGAAAGGTCATGGCAGGGGCGAAAGGTCATGGCGGGGGCGAAAGGTCATGGCGGGGGCGAAAGGTCATGGCGGGGGCGAAAGGTCATGGCGGGGGCGAAAGGTCATGGCGGGGGCGAAAGGTCATGGCGGGGGCGAAAGGTCATGGCGGGGGCGAAAGGTCATGGCGGGGGCGAAAGGTCATGGCGGGGGCGAAAGGTCATGGCGGGGGCGAAAGGTCATGGCGGGGGCGAAAGGTCATGGCGGGGGCGAAAGGTCATGGCGGGGGCGAAAGGTCATGGCGGGGGCGAAAGGTCATGGCGGGGGCGAAAGGTCATGGCGGGGGCGAAAGGTCATGGCGGGGGCGAAAGGTTATGGCATGGGTAGACATGAATGTGTAGGGTTCAAGTTACAATCAGGTTAGCCGGGAACCTACTGGACAGAGAAGCAGGCTCGAGGGGACGAATGGCCTGTGCTCCTGCTCCTAAACCTTATGCTCATTTGAGAGCACAGAGTTAAAGGCAAGAGGTGCAACGCACTAATGGGAGAATTACTTCAACGCAGGAGGCCCAGGCGTGAAGTTGAGTGACCTGAATTAGGGGGGAAAAAGATCAAGGGTGAGTCTCACGTGGACCAAATGAGCTTGGAGGAGATGACACGAGGCGAGGGACAGAGAAAGAGAGAAAAAAACGAGAGGAAGGGGCATATTTAGGCCGTGGGCAAATGTCACGGGAGTGTCCCTTTAAATAAATGATTTTGGCTTATCACATGGCTTCAGTGATGTCATTGTGTGGGTGGAGCTGGGCTGTGGCCCTGATTTTTACTTTTGTTTTGAGGTTCTGGACTGGTTTGAACTGCACAGGTTGAAAGAAGTGTTTCTCTATCTTCATTTTAAAAGCTGTTTCCAGACTGCGCGATAACTTAAAAGAGATAATTGCTTTCTGGGAGGAATTCAAACCTGCTGTTTGAAGAGGGGAACAGAGCATCAATAACAAGTCTCATACCAGTAAGAGTGCCGTGTGCTGGGCCACACCTTTGAAAAGGAGGTACTGGTTTATGGGATCTTGTTATTAAATTGGAACAGTTAAAGGGGGGAATTTATTTAGGGTTATACATTGATTCCTGTAGCTGTGTGGGATATTTATGTTTGTAGTTGATAAAAATGCTTAGTGTGTGTGTTTATAAAAATGTTAACTACATTTGTAGAATAAAGCTTGTTTTGATGAAAAGTGCTTAAGGCCTCTGTTGAATAACACCTGAAAGGCAGCCCTTGTGCTCATCGGAACCAAAATCAATAAACAATTGTCGGTCAGGTGAACTCCATGATCTACTTTGGAGTTTTCTGAACCCTGGCCCATAACGCGACTGACTGCTGGAGGTGAGGGCGGAGGGGGGCAGGAGATTAAGGAGATCGGTGACCCTGGAATGGTGTGGAGCTTCAACAGAAAACCTCACTGACCTCCCGGTGTGGGCTCAGCTCCGACTGGAGGGTCTGTGTCAAAGTTCACGTTGTTGTTCTGCAAGAGAGAGGAAGAATGAAAACATATTCAAAATTAACGTGGAGCCCAGTGGCAGAGGTCAAAGGATCCCCGAGATCGGCCTCTCTGCTCACCGAAGCTCGGAGCAATGAGCTGCCTGCTCCCTCTGGCACAGTCGCTCTCGCACTCACCCTCCACTCCACTCGCCCCCACCCATCCTGCCCCTCTGGCACACCCTCCTGGCACAACGCGTTTATTTCCGCCACCTCACTTGCCCTCCGCCTTCCTCTGCTCACACCAAACATTGCTGGCCCCACCCCACCTCGGTCACCCTCCCATGATGCATCACTCCCATCCTCCAACCTGTCCGTCCCGACGCTTGACTTGCCCTCTACCGTGGCCATCCGCCACCCCCTCGTTCACCATCCACCTCCTGCCCATCCCATCGGCCCTCCCTCAGTCCCAGCTTCCCAACCTGCCTCGGCCCTCAGGTCCCATTTCCCATTCCCAACAATTGCCGCGTGCCATCCCTGACTCCGTCCCACTTCCCGCCGTCTCCGTCCCCATCGCCCGATGACACCACACCGTCGCCGCCTGCCAGTGTCACCTTTAGCAGGCTCTGCAGTCTGATCACGGGCCAGTCGCGGAGGTAGAAGAGACAATCGCGAGGATGGTGGGCGTGCAGGGTATCCTTCAGGAGGCACACGGGGTCGGAACACTTCTGAAAAGCAAAACGGCGACACCGTCACCAGTAGCCGTGCCCGTGAACCCCGTGTGCGTGAACCCCGTGCCCATGAACCCCGCACCCGCTTCGCACAAGCAAGCAGCTACCAACACTCCAGATCACTCCTCCGAGGGCGCAAAGGGAGAGAGGGTTTACTGAGTGACAGTGTGAGAGAGCTGGATTAACATCAGTACAGAAACAGTCACTAACACAGGGTGCTGGAGGGAGAGGGGTTACTGAGTGACAGTGTGAGAGAGCTGGATTAACATCAGTACAGAAACAGTCACTAACACAGGGTGCTGGGGAGAGAGGAGTTACTGAGTGACAGTGTGAGAGAGCTGGATTAACATCAGTACAGATACAGTCAGTAACACAGGGTGCTGGGGGAGAGGGGTTACTGAGTGACAGTGTGAGGGAGCTGGATTAACATCAGTACAGATATAGTCAGTAACACAGGGTGCTGGGGGGAGAGGAGTTACTGAGTGACAGTGTGAGGGAGCTGGATTAACATCAGTACAGATACAGTCAGTAACACAGGGTGCTGGCGGAGAGGGGTTACTGAGTGACAGTGTGAGGGAGCTGGATTAACATCAGTACAGATACAGTCAGTAACACAGGGTGCTGGGGGATGGGGTTACTGAGTGACAGTGTGAGGGAGCTGGATTAACATCAGTACAGATACAGTCAGGAACACAGGGTGCTGGGGGAGAGAGGGGTTACTGAGTGACAGTGTGAGGGAGCTGGATTAACATCAGTACAGATACAGTCAGTAACACAGTGTGCTGGGGGAGAGGGGTTACTGAGTGACAGTGTGAGGGAGCTGGATTAACATCAGTACAGATAAAGTCAGTAACACAGGGTGCTGGGAGAGAGGGGTTACTGAGTGACAGTGTGAGGGAGCTGGATTAACATCAGTACAGATACAGTCAGTAACACAGGGTGCTGGGGGAGAGGGGTTACTGAGTGACAGTGTGAGGGAGCTGGATTAACATCAGTACAGATACAGTCAGTAACACAGGGTGCTGGGGGAGAGGGGTTACTGAGTGACAGTGTGAGGGAGCTGGATTAACATCAGTACAGATACAGTCAGTAACACAGGGTGCTGGGGGAGAGGGGTTACTGAGTGACAGTGTGAGGGAGCTGGATTAACATCAGTACAGATACAGTCAGTAACGCAGGGTGCTGGGGAGAGAGGGGTTACTGAGTGACAGTGTGAGGGAGCTGGATTAACATCAGTACAGATACAGTCAGTAACACAGGGTGCTGGGGGAGAGGGGTTACTGAGTGACAGTGTGAGGGAGCTGGATTATCATCAGTACAGATAGAGTCAGTAACACAGGGTGCTGGGGGGAGAGGGGTTACTGAGTGACAGTGTGAGGGAGCTGGATTAACATCAGTACAGATACAGTCAGTAACACAGGGTGCTGGGGGGAGAAGTTACTGAGTGACAGTGTGAGGGAGCTGATTTAACATCAGCACAGATACAGTCAGTAACACAGGGTGCTGGGGGAGAGGGGTTACTGAGTGACAGTGTGAGGGAGCTGGATTAACATCAGTACAGCTACAGTCAGTAACACAGGGTGCTGGGGGAGAGGGGTTACTGAGTGACAGTGTGAGGGAGCTGGATTAACATCAGTACAGATACAGTCAGTAACACAGGGTGCTGGGGGAGAGGGGTTACTGAGTGACAGTGTGAGGGAGCTGGATTAACATCAGTACAGATACAGTCAGTAACACAGGGTGCTGGGGGGAGAGGGGTTACTGAGTGACAGTGTGAGGGAGCTGGATTAACATCAGTACAGATACAGTCAGTATCACAGGGTGCTGGTGGGAGAGGGGTTACTGAGTGATAGTGTGAGGGAGCTGGATTAACATCAGTACAGATAGTCAGTAACACAGGGTGCTGGGGAGAGAGGGTTTACTGAGTGACAGTGTGAGGGAGCTGGATTAACATCAGTACAGATACAGTCATTAACACGGTGCTGGGGGAGAGGGGTTTACTGAGTGACAGTGAGAGAGAGCTGGATTAACATCAGTACAGATACAGTCAGTAACACAGGGTGCTGGGGGGAGAGGGGTTACTGAGTGACAGTGTGAGGGAGCTGGATTAACATCAGTACAGACACAGTCAGTAACACAGGGTGCTGGGGGAGAGGAGTTACTGAGTGACAGTGTGAGGGAGCTGGATTAACATCAGTACAGATACAGTCAGGAACACAGGGTGGTGGGGGAGAGAGGTTACTGAGTGACAGTGTGAGGGAGCTGGATTAACATCAGTACAGATACAGTCAGTAACACGGTGCTGGGGGGAGAGGGGTTACTGAGTAACAGTGTGAGGGAGCTGGATTAACATCAGTACCGATACAGTCAGTAACACAGGGTGCTGGGGGAGAGGGGTTACTGAGTGACAGTGTGAGGGAGCTGGATTAACATCAGTACAGATACAGCCAGTAACACAGGGTGCTGGGGGGAGAGGGGTTACTGAGTGACAGTGTGAGGGAGCTGGATTAACATCAGTACAGATACAGTCAGTAACACAGGGTGCTGGGGAGAGGGGTTACTGAGTGACAGTGTGAGGGAGCTGGGTTAACATCAGTACAGATACAGCCAGTAACACAGGGTGCTGGGGGGAGAGGGGTTACTGAGTGACAGTGTGAGGGAGCTGGATTAACATCAGTACAGATACAGTCAGTAACACAGGGTGCTGGGGAGAGGGGTTACTGAGTGACAGTGTGAGGGAGCTGGATTAACATCAGTACAGATACAGTCAGTAACACAGGGTGCAGGGGGAGAGGGGTTACTGAGTGACAGTGTGAGGGAGCTGGATTAACATCAGTGCAGATACAGTCAGTAACACAGGGTGCAGGGGGAGAGGGGTTACTGAGTGACAGTGTGAGGGAGCTGGATTTACATCAGTACAGATACAGTCAGTAACACAGGGTGCTGGGGGAGAGGGGTTACTGAGTGACAGTGTGAGGGAGCTGGATTAACATCAGTACAGATACAGTCAGCAACACAGGGTGCTGGGAGTGAGTGGTTACTGAGTGACAGTGTGAGGGAGCTGGATTAACATCAGTACAGATACAGTCAGCAACACAGGGTGCTGGGAGTGAGTGGTTACTGAGTGATAGTGTGAGGGAGCTGGATTAACATCAGTACAGATACAGTCAGTAACACAGGGTGCTGGGGGAGAGAGGTTACTGAGTGACAGTGTGAGGGAGCTGGATTAACATCAGTACAGATACAGTCAGTAACACAGGGTGCTGGGGGATGGGGTTACTGAGTGACAGTGAGAGGGAGCTGGATTAACATCAGTTCAGGTACAGTCAGTAACACAGGGTGCTGGGGGACAGGGGTTACTGAGTGACAGTGTGAGGGAGCTGGATTAACATCAGGACAGATACAGTCAGTAACACAGGGTGCTGGGTACAGGGGTTACTGAGTGACAGTGTGAGGGAGCTGCATTAACATCAGGACAGATACAGTCAGTAACACAGGGTGCTGGGTACAGGGGTTACTGAGTGACAGTGTGAGGGAGCTGGATTAACATCAGTACAGATACAGTCAGTAACACAGGGTGCTGGGGGAGAGGGATAACTGAGTGACAGTGTGAGGGAGCTGGATTAACATCAGTACAGACACAGTCAGTAACACAGGGTGCTGGGGAGAGGGGTTACTGAGTGACAGTGTGAGGGAGCTGGATTAACATCAGTACAGATACAGTCAGTAACACAGGGTGCTGGGGGAGAGGGGTTACTGGGTGACAGTGTGAGGGAGCTGGATTAACATCAGTACAGATACAGTCAGTAACACAGGGTGCTGGGGGAGAGGGGTTACTGAGTGACAGTGTGAGGGAGCTGGATTAACATCAGTACAAATAGTGAGTAACACAAGGTGCTGGGGAGAGGGGTTACTGAGTGACAGTGTGAGGGAGCTGGTTTAACATCAGTACAGACACAGTCAGGAACACAGGGTGCTGGGGGGAGAGGGGTTACTGAGTGACAGTGTGAGGGAGCTGGATTAACATCAGTACAAATAGTGAGTAACACAAGGTGCTGGGGAGAGGGGTTACTGAGTGACAGTGTGAGGGAGCTGGATTAACATCAGTACCGATACAGTCAGTAACACAGCGTGCTGGGGAGAGGGGGGTTACTGAGTGATAGTGTGAGGGAGCTGGATTAACATCAGTACAGATACAGTCAGTAACACAGGGTGCTGGAGGGAGAGGGGTTACTGAGTGACAGTGTGAGGGAGCTGGATTAACATCAGTACAAATAGTGAGTAACACAAGGTGCTGGGGAGAGGGGTTACTGAGTGACAGTGTGAGGGAGCTGGATTAACATCAGTACCGATACAGTCAGTAACACAGGGTGCAGGGGGAGAGGGGTTACTGAGTGACAGTGTGCGGGAGCTGGATTTACATCAGTACAGATACAGTCAGTAACACAGGGTGCAGGGGGAGACGGGTTACTGAGTGACAGTGTGAGGGAGCTGGATTAACATCTGTACAGATAGTCAGTAATACAGGGTGCTGGGGGAGAGGGGTTACTGAGTGACCGTGTGAGGGAGCTGGATTAACATCAGTACAGATACAGTCAGTAACACAGGGTGCTGGGGAGAGGGGTTACTGAGTGACAGTGTGAGGGAGCTGGATTAACAACAGTACAGATAGAGTCAGTAACACAGGGTGCTGGGGAGAGGGGTTACTGAGTGACAGTGTGAGGGAGCTGGATTAACATCAGTACAGATAGTCAGTAATACAGGGTGCTGGGGGAGAGGGGTTACTGAGTGACAGTGTGAGGGAGCTGGATTAACATCAGTACAGACACAGTCAGTAACACAGGGTGCTGGGGGGAGAAGGGGTTACTGAGTGACAGTGTGAGGGAGCTGGATTAACATCAGTACAGATACAGTCAGTAACACAGGGTGCTGGGGGATAGGGGTTACTGAGTGACAGTGTGAGGGGGCTGGATTAACATCAGTACAGATACAGTCAGTAACACAGGGTGCTGGAGGAGAGGGGTTACTGAGTGACAGTGTGAGGGGGCTAGATTAACATCAGTACAGATACAGTCAGTAACACAGGGTGCTGGGGGATGGGGTTACTGAGTGACAGTGTGAGGGGGCTGGATTAACATCAGTACAGATACAGTCAGTAACACAGTGTGCTGGGGGAGAGGGGTTACTGAGTGACAGTGTGAGGGAGCTGGATTAACATCAGTACAGATACAGTCAGTAACACAGGGTGCTGGGGGAGAGAGGTTACTGAG
This sequence comes from Scyliorhinus torazame, assembly GCF_047496885.1. Taxonomy (NCBI): domain Eukaryota; kingdom Metazoa; phylum Chordata; class Chondrichthyes; order Carcharhiniformes; family Scyliorhinidae; genus Scyliorhinus; species Scyliorhinus torazame. Next base: position 138,176,733 of record NC_092711.1, read on the forward strand.
TGACAGTGTGAGGGAGCTGGATTAACATCAGTACAGATACAGTCAGTAACACAGGGTGCTGGGGGAGAGGGGTTACTGAGTGACAGTGTGAGAGAGCTGGATTAACATCAGTACAGATACAGTCAGTAACACAGGGTGCTGGGGGATGGGGTTACTGAGTGACAGTGTGAGGGAGCTGGATTAACATCAGTACAGATACAGTCAGTAACACAGGGTGCTGGGTAGAGGGGTTACTGAGTGACAGTGTGAGGGAGCTGGATTAACATCAGTACAGATACAGTCAGGAACACAGGGTGCTGGGGGAGAGGGGTTACTGAGTGACAGTGTGAGAGAGCTGGATTAACATCAGTACAGATACAGTCAGTAACACAGGGTGCTGGGGGATGGGGTTACTGAGTGACAGTGTGAGGGAGCTGGATTAACATCAGTACAGATACAGTCAGTAACACAGGGTGCTGGGTAGAGGGGTTACTGAGTGACAGTGTGAGGGAGCTGGATTAACATGAGTACAGATACAGTCAGTAACACAGGATGCTGGGGGAGAGGGGTTACTGAGTGACAGTGTGAGGGAGCTGGATTAACATCAGTACAGACACAGTCAGTAACACAGGGTGCTGGGAGAGAGGGGTTACTGAGTGACAGTGTGAGGGAGCTGGATTAACATCAGTACAGATACAGTCAGTAACACAGGGTGCTGGGGGATAGGGGTTACTGAGTGACAGTGTGAGGGGGCTGGATTAACATCAGTACAGATACAGTCAGTAACACAGGGTGCTGGGGGGAGAGGGGTTACTGAGTGACAGTGTGAGGGAGCTGCATTAACATCAGTACAGATACAGTCAGTAACACAGGGTGCTGGGGGGAGAGGGGTTACTGAGTGACAGTGTGAGTGAGCTGGATTAACATCAGTACAGACACAGTCAGTAACACAGGGTGCTGGGGGATGGGGTTACTGAGCGACAGTGTGAGGGTGCTGGATTAACATCAGTACAGATACAGTCAGTAACACAGGGTGCTGGGGGAGAGAGGGGTTACTGAGTGACAGTGTGAGGGAGCTGGATTTACATCAGTACAGATACAGTCAGTAACACAGGGTGCTGGGGGAGAGAGGGGTTACTGAGTGACAGTGTGAGGGAGCTGGATTAACATCAGTACAGATACAGTCAGTAACACAGGGTGCTGGGGGAGAGGGGTTACTGAGTGACAGTGTGAGGGAGCTGGATTAACATCAGTACAGATACAGTCAGTAACACAGGGTGCTGGGGGAGAGAGGTTACTGAGTGACAGTGTGAGGGAGCTGGATTAACATCAGTACAGATACAGTCAGTAACACAGGGTGCTGGGGGATGGGGTTACTGAGTGACAGTGTGAGGGAGCTGGATTAACATCAGTACAGATACAGTCAGTAACACAGGGTGCTGGGGGAGAGGGGTTACTGAGTGACAGTGTGAGGGAGCTGGATTAACATCAGTACAGGTACAGTCAGGAACACAGGGTGCTGGGGGACAGGGGTTACTGAGTGACAGTGTGAGGAAAATGGATTAACATCAGTACAGATACAGTCAGTAACACAGGGTGCTGGGGGAGTGGTGTTACTGAGTGACAGTGTGAGGGAGCTGGATTAACATCAGTACAGATACAGTCAGTAACACAGGGTGCTGGGTAGAGGGGTTACTGAGTGACAGTGTGAGGGAGCTGGATTAATACCAGTACAGATACAGTCAGAAACACAGGGTGCTGGGGGAGAGGGGTTACTGAGTGACAGTGTGAGGGAGCTGGATTAATACCAGTACAGATACAGTCAGAAACACAGGGTGCTGGGGGAGAGGGGTTACTGAGTGACAGTGTGAGGGAGCTGGATTAACATCATTACAGACACAGTCAGTAACACAGGTTGCTGGGAGAGAGGGGTTACTGAGTGATAGTGTGAGGGAGCTGGATTAACATCAGTACAGATAGTCAGTAATACAGGGTGCTGGGGGAGAGGGGTTACTGAGTGACCGTGTGAGGGAGCTGGATTAACATCAGTACAGATACAGTCAGTAACACAGGGTGCTGGGGAGAGGGGTTACTGAGTGACAGTGTGAGGGAGCTGGATTAACATCAGTACAGACACAGTCAGTAACACAGGGTGCTGGGGGGAGAAGGGGATACTGAGTGACAGTGTGAGGGAGCTGGATTAACATCAGTACAGATACAGTCAGTAACACAGGGTGCTGGGGGATAGGGGTTACTGAGTGACAGTGTGAGGGGGCTGGATTAACATCAGTACAGATACAGTCAGTAACACAGGGTGCTGGAGGAGAGGGGTTACTGAGTGACAGTGTGAGGGGGCTAGATTAACATCAGTACAGATACAGTCAGTAACACAGGGTGCAGGGGGAGAGGGGTTACTGAGTGACAGTGTGAGGGAGCTGGATTTACATCAGTACAGATACAGTCAGTAACACAGGGTGCTGGGGGATGGGGTTACTGAGTGACAGTGTGAGGGAGCTGGATTAACATCAGTACAGATACAGTCAGTAACACAGGGTGCTGGGGGAGAGAGGTTACTGAGTGACAGTGTGAGGGAGCTGGATTAACATCAGTACAGATACAGTCAGTAACACAGGGTGCTGGGGGATGGGGTTACTGAGTGACAGTGTGAGGGAGCTGGATTCACATCAGTACAGATACAGTCAGTAACACAGGGTGCTGGGGGATGGGGTTACTGAGTGACAGTGTGAGGGAGCTGGATTAACATCAGTACAGATACAGTCAGTAACACAGGGTGCTGGGGGAGAGGGGTTACTGAGTGACAGTGTGAGGGAGCTGGATTAACATCAGTACAGGTACAGTCAGGAACACAGGGTGCTGGGGGACAGGGGTTACTGAGTGACAGTGTGAGGAAGATGGATTAACATCAGTACAGATACAGTCAGTAACACAAGGTGCTGGGGAGAGGGGTTACTGAGTGACAGTGTGAGGGAGCTGGATCAACATCAGTACAGATACAGTCAGTAACACAGGGTGCTGGGGGGAGGGGGGTTACTGAGTGACAGTGTGAGGGAGCTGGATTAACATCAGTACAGATACAGTCAGTAACACAGGGTGCTGGGGGAGAGGGGTTACTGAGTAACAGTGTGAGGGAGCTGGATTAACATCAGTACCGATACAGTCAGTAACACAGGGTGCTGGGGAGAGGGGTTACTGAGTGACAGTGTGAGGGAGCTGGATTAACATCAGTACAGATACAGTCAGGAACACAGGGTGCTGGGGAGAGGGGTTACTGAGTGACAGTGTGAGGGAGCTGGATTAACATCAGTATAGAAACAGTCAGTAACACAGGGTGCTGGGGGATGGGGTTACTGAGTGACAGTGTGAGGGAGCTGGATTAACATCAGTACAGATACAGTCAGTAACACAGGGTGTGGGGGGAGAGGGTTTACGGAGTGACAGTGTGAGGGAGCTGGTTTAACATCAGTACAGATACAGTCAGTAACACAAGGTGCTGGGGAGAGGGGTTACTGAGTGACAGTGTGAGGGAGCTGGATTAACATCAGTACAGATACAGTCAGTAACACAGGGTGCTGGGGGATGGGGTTACTGAGTGACAGTGTGAGGGAGCTGGATTAACACCGTACAGATACAGTCAGTAACACAGGGTGCTGGGGAGAGGGGTTACTGAGTAACAGTGTGAGGGAGCTGGATTAACATCAGTACCGATACAGTCAGTAACACAGGGTGCTGGGGAGAGGGGTTACTGAGTGATAGTGTGAGGGAGCTGGATTAACATCAGTACAGATACAGTCAGTAACACAGGGTGCTGGGGAGAGGGGTTACTGAGTGACAGTGTGAGGGAGCTGGATTAACATCAGTACAGATACAGTCAGTAACACAGGGTGCTGGGGAGAGGGGTTACTGAGTGACAGTGTGAGGGAGCTGGATTAACATCAGTACAGATACAGTCAGTAACACAGGGTGCTGGGGGGAGAGGGGTTACTGAGTGACAGTGTGAGGGAGCTGGATTAACATCAGTACAGATACAGTCAGTAACACAGGGTGCTGGGGGAGAGGGGTTACTGAGTGACAGTGTGAGGGAGCTGGATTAACACCAGTACAGATACAGTCAGTAACACAGGGTGCTGGAGAGAGGGGTTACTGAGTGACAGTGTGAGGGAGCTGGATTAACATCAACACAGATACAGTCAGTAACACAGGGTGCTTGGGGGGAGAGGAGTTACTGAGTGACAGTGTGAGGGAGCTGGATTAACATCAGTACAGATACAGTCAGTAACACAGGGTGCTGGAGGAGAGGGGTTACTGAGTGACAGTGTGAGGGAGCTGGATTAACATCAGTACAGATACAGTCAGTAACACAGGGTGCTGGGGAGAGAGGGGTTACTGAGTGACAGTGTGAGGGAGCTGGATTAACATCAGTATAGAAACAGTCAGTAACACAGGGTGCTGGGGGATGGGGTTACTGAGTGACAGTGTGAGGGAGCTGGATTAACATCAGGACAGATACAGTCAGTAACACAGGGTGCTGGGGGGAGAGGAGTTACTGAGTGACAGTGTGAGGGGGCTGGATTAACATCAGTACAGATACAGTCAGTAACACAGGGTGCTGGGGGAGAGGGGTTACTGAGTGACAGTTTGAGGGGGCTGGATTAACATCAGTACAGATATAGTCAGTAACACAGGGTGCTGGGGGGGAGAGGGGTTACTGAGTGACAGTGTGAGGGAGCTGGATTAACATCAGTGCAGATACAGTCAGTAACACAGGGTGCAGGGGGAGAGGGGTTACTGAGTGACAGTGTGAGGGAGCTGGATTTACATCTGTACAGATACAGTCAGTAACACAGGGTGCTGGGGGAGAGGGGTTACAGAGTGACAGTGTGAGGGAGCTGGATTAACATCAGTACAGATACAGTCAGTAACACAGGGTGCTGGGGAGAGGGGTTACTGAGTGACAGTGTGAGGGAGCTGGATTAACATCAGTACAGATACAGTCATTAACACAGGGTGCTGGGGGAGAGGGGTTACTGAGTGACAGTGTGAGGGAGCTGGATTAACATCAGTACAGAGACAGTCAGTAACACAGGGTGCTGGGGGCAGAGGGGTTACTGAGTGACAGTGTGAGGGAGCTGGATCAACATCAGTACAGATACAGTCAGTAACACAGGGTGCTGGGGGGAGGGGGGTTACTGAGTGACAGTGTGAGGGAGCTGGATTAACATCAGTACAGATACAGTCAGTAACACAGGGTGCTGGGGGAGAGGGGTTACTGAGTAACAGTGTGAGGGAGCTGGATTAACATCAGTACCGATACAGTCAGTAACATAGGGTGCTGGGGAGAGGGGTTACTGAGTGACAGTGTGAGGGAGCTGGATTAACATCAGTACAGATACAGTCAGTAACACAGGGTGCTGGGGAGAGGGGTTACTGAGTGACAGTGTGAGGGAGCTGGATTAACATCAGTATAGAAACAGTCAGTAACACAGGGTGCTGGGGGATGGGGTTACTGAGTGACAGTGTGAGGGAGCTGGATTAACATCAGTACAGATACAGTCAGTAACACAGGGTGTGGGGAGAGAGGGTTTACGGAGTGACAGTGTGAGGGAGCTGGTTTAACATCAGTACAGATACAGTCAGTAACACAAGGTGCTGGGGAGAGGGGTTACTGAGTGACAGTGTGAGGGAGCTGGATTAACATCAGTACAGATACAGTCAGTAACACAGGGTGCTGGGGGATGGGGTTACTGAGTGACAGTGTGAGGGAGCTGGATTAACACCGTACAGATACAGTCAGTAACACAGGGTGCTGGGGAGAGGGGTTACTGAGTAACAGTGTGAGGGAGCTGGATTAACATCAGTACCGATACAGTCAGTAACACAGGGTGCTGGGGAGAGGGGTTACTGAGTGATAGTGTGAGGGAGCTGGATTAACATCAGTACAGATACAGTCAGTAACACAGGGTGCTGGGGAGAGGGGTTACTGAGTGACAGTGTGAGGGAGCTGGATTAACATCAATACAGATACAGTCAGTAACACAGGGTGCTGGGGAGAGGGGTTACTGAGTGACAGTGTGAGGGAGCTGGATTAACATCAGTACAGATACAGTCAGTAACACAGGGTGCTGGGGGGAGAGGGGTTACTGAGTGACAGTGTGAGGGAGCTGGATTAACATCAGTACAGATACAGTCAGTAACACAGGGTGCTGGGGGAGAGGGGTTACTGAGTGACAGTGTGAGGGAGCTGGATTAACACCAGTACAGATACAGTCAGTAACACAGGGTGCTGGAGAGAGGGGTTACTGAGTGACAGTGTGAGGGAGCTGGATTAACATCAACACAGATACAGTCAGTAACACAGGGTGCTTGGGGGGAGAGGAGTTACTGAGTGACAGTGTGAGGGAGCTGGATTAACATCAGTACAGATACAGTCAGTAACACAGGGTGCTGGAGGAGAGGGGTTACTGAGTGACAGTGTGAGGGAGCTGGATTAACATCAGTACAGATACAGTCAGTAACACAGGGTGCTGGGGGGAGAGGGGTTACTGAGTGACAGTGTGAGGGAGCTGGATTAACATCAGTACAGATACAGTCAGTAACACAGGGTGCTGGGGGAGAGGGGTTACTGAGTGACAGTGTGAGGGAGCTGGATTAACACCAGTACAGATACAGTCAGTAACACAGGGTGCTGGAGAGAGGGGTTACTGAGTGACAGTGTGAGGGAGCTGGATTAAGATCAACACAGATACAGTCAGTAACACAGGGTGCTTGGGGGGAGAGGAGTTACTGAGTGACAGTGTGAGGGAGCTGGATTAACATCAGTACAGATACAGTCAGTAACACAGGGTGCTGGAGGAGAGGGGTTACTGAGTGACAGTGTGAGGGAGCTGGATTAACATCAGTACAGATACAGTCAGTAACACAGGGTGCTGGGGAGAGAGGGGTTACTGAGTGACAGTGTGAGGGAGCTGGATTAACATCAGTATAGAAACAGTCAGTAACACAGGGTGCTGGGGGATGGGGTTACTGAGTGACAGTGTGAGGGAGCTGGATTAACATCAGGACAGATACAGTCAGTAACACAGGGTGCTGGGGGGAGAGGAGTTACTGAGTGACAGTGTGAGGGGGCTGGATTAACATCAGTACAGATACAGTCAGTAACACAGGGTGCTGGGGGAGAGGGGTTACTGAGTGACAGTTTGAGGGGGCTGGATTAACATCAGTACAGATACAGTCAGTAACACAGGGTGCTGGGGGGGAGAGGGGTTACTGAGTGACAGTGTGAGGGAGCTGGATTAACATCAGTGCAGATACAGTCAGTAACACAGGGTGCAGGGGGAGAGGGGTTACTGAGTGACAGTGTGAGGGAGCTGGATTTACATCTGTACAGATACAGTCAGTAACACAGGGTGCTGGGGGAGAGGGGTTACAGAGTGACAGTCTTAGGGAGCTGGATTAACATCAGTACAGATACAGTCAGCAACACAGGGTGCTGGGGGACAGGGGTTACTGAGTGACAGTGTGAGGAAGATGGATTAACATCAGTACAGATACAGTCAGGAACACAGGGTGCTGGGGGACAGGGGTTACTGAGTGACAGTGTGAGGGAGCTGGATTAACATCAGTACAGATACAGTCAGTAACACAGGGTGCTGGAGGGAGAGGGGTTACTGAGTGACAGTGTGAGGGAGCTGGATTAACATCAGTACAGATACAGTCAGCAACACTGGGTGCTGGGGGAGAGGGGTTACTGAGTGACAGTGAGGGAGCTGGATTAACATCAGTACAGATACAGTCAGTAACACAGGGTGCTGGGGGATAGGGGTTACTGAGTGACAATGTGAGGGAGCTGGATTAACATCAGTACAGATACAGTCAGTAACACAGGGTGCTGGGGGAGAGGGGTTACTGAGTGACAGTGTGAGGGAGCTGGATTAACATCAGTACAGACACAGTCAGTAACACAGGGTGCTGGGAGAGAGGGGTTACTGAGTGATAGTGTGAGGGAGCAGGATTAACATCAGTACAGATAGTCAGTAATACAGCGTGCTGGGGAAGAGGGGTTACTGAGTGACCGTGTGAGGGAGCTGGATTAACATCAGTACAGATACAGTCAGTAACACAGGGTGCTGGGGAGAGGGGTTACTGAGTGACAGTGTGAGGGAGCTGGATTAACATCAGTACAGATAGTCAGTAACACAGGGTGCTGGGGGGAGAAGGGGTTACTGAGTGACAGTGTGAGGGGGCTGGATTAACATCAGTACAGATACAGTCAGTAACACAGGGTGCTGGAGGGAGAGAGGTTACTGAGTGACAGTGTGAGGGAGCTGGATTAACATCAGTACCGATACAGTCAGTAACACAGGGTGCTGGGGGAGAGGGGTTACTGAGTGACAGTGTGAGGGAGCTGGATTAACATCAGTACAGATACAGTCAGCAACACTGGGTGCTGGGGGAGAGGGGTTACTGAGTGACAGTGAGGGAGCTGGATTAACATCAGTACAGATACAGTCAGTAACACAGGGTGCTGGGGGATAGGGGTTACTGAGTGACAATGTGCGGGAGCTGGATTAACATCAGTACAGATACAGTCAGTAACACAGGGTGCTGGGGGAGAGGGGTTACTGAGTGACAGTGTGAGGGAGCTGGATTAACATCAGTACAGACACAGTCAGTAACACAGGGTGCTGGGAGAGAGGGGTTACTGAGTGATAGTGTGAGGGAGCTGGATTAACATCAGTACAGATAGTCAGTAATACAGCGTGCTGGGGAAGAGGGGTTACCGAGTGACCGTGTGAGGGAGCTGGATTAACATCAGTACAGATACAGTCAGTAACACAGGGTGCTGGGGAGAGGGGTTACTGAGTGACAGTGTGAGGGAGCTGGATTAACATCAGTACAGATAGTCAGTAACACAGGGTGCTGGGGGGAGAAGGGGTTACTGAGTGACAGTGTGAGGGGGCTGGATTAACATCAGTACAGATACAGTCAGTAACACAGGGTGCTGGAGGAGAGGGGTTACTGAGTGACAGTGTGAGGGGGCTAGATTAACATCAGTACAGATACAGTCAGTAACACAGGGTGCGGGGGGGGAGAGGGGTTACTGAGTGACAGTGTGAGGGAGCTGGATTAACATCAGTACAGATACAGTCAGTAACACAGGGTGCTGGGGGAGAGAGGTTACTGAGTGACAGTGTGAGGGAGCTGGATTAACATCAGTACAGATACAGTCAGTAACACAGGGTGCTGGGGGATGGGGTTACTGAGTGACAGTGTGAGGGAGCTGGATTAACATCAGTACAGATACAGTCAGTAACACAGGGTGCTGGGGGAGAGGGGTTACTGAGTGACAGTGTGAGGGAGCTGGATTAATATCAGTACAGGTACAGTCAGGAACACAGGGTGCTGGGGGACAGGGGTTACTGAGTGACAGTGTGAGGAAGATGGATTAACATCAGTACAGATACAGTCAGTAACACAGGGTGCTGGGTAGAGGGGTTACTGAGTGACAGTGTGAGGGAGCTGGATTAACATGAGTACAGATACAGTCAGTAACACAGGGTGCTGGGGGAGAGGGGTTACTGAGTGACAGTGTGAGGGAGCTGGATTAACATCAGTACAGATACAGTCAGTAACACAGGGTGCTGGGGGAAGAGGGGTTACTGAGTGACAGTGTGAGGGAGCTGGATTAACATCAGTACAGACACAGTCAATAACACAGGGTGCTGGGGGAGAGGGGTTACTGAGTGACAGTGTGAGGGAGCTGGATTAACATCAGTACAGATAGTCAGTAATACAGGGTGCTGGGGGATAGGGGTTACTGAGTGACAGTGTGAGGGGGCTGGATTAACATCAGTACAGATACAGTCAGTAACACAGGGTGCTGGGGGGAGAGGGGTTACTGAGTGACAGTGTGAGGGAGCTGGATTAACATCAGTACAGATACAGTCAGTAACACAGGGTGCTGGGGAGAGGGGTTACTGAGTGACAGTGTGAGGGAGCTGGATTAACATCAGTACAGATAGTCAGTAATACAGCGTGCTGGGGAAGAGGGGTTACTGAGTGACCGTGTGAGGGAGCTGGATTAACATCAGTACAGATACAGTCAGTAACATAGGGTGCTGGGGAGAGGGGTTACTGAGTGACAGTGTGAGGGAGCTGGATTAACATCAGTACAGATAGTCAGTAACACAGGGTGCTGGGGGGAGAAGGGGTTACTGAGTGACAGTGTGAGGGGGCTGGATTAACATCAGTCCAGATACAGTCAGTAACACAGGGTGCTGGAGGGAGAGAGGTTACTGAGTGACAGTGTGAGGGAGCTGGATTAACATCAGTACCGATACAGTCAGTAACACAGGGTGCTGGGGGAGAGGGGTTACTGAGTGACAGTGTGAGGGAGCTGGATTAACATCAGTACAGATACAGTCAGCAACACTGGGTGCTGGGGGAGAGGGGTTACTGAGTGACAGTGAGGGAGCTGGATTAACATCAGTACAGATACAGTCAGTAACACAGGGTGCTGGGGGATAGGGGTTACTGAGTGACAATGTGCGGGAGCTGGATTAACATCAGTACAGATACAGTCAGTAACACAGGGTGCTGGGGGAGAGGGGTTACTGAGTGACAGTGTGAGGGAGCTGGATTAACATCAGTACAGATACAGTCAGTAACACAGGGTGCTGGGGAGAGGGGTTACTGAGTGACAGTGTGAGGGAGCTGGATTAACATCAGTACAGATAGTCAGTAACACAGGGTGCTGGGGGGAGAAGGGGTTACTGAGTGACAGTGTGAGGGGGCTGGATTAACATCAGTACAGATACAGTCAGTAACACAGGGTGCTGGAGGAGAGGGGTTACTGAGTGACAGTGTGAGGGGGCTAGATTAACATCAGTACAGATACAGTCAGTAACACAGGGTGCGGGGGGGGAGAGGGGTTACTGAGTGACAGTGTGAGGGAGCTGGATTAACATCAGTACAGATACAGTCAGTAACACAGGGTGCTGGGGGAGAGAGGTTACTGAGTGACAGTGTGAGGGAGCTGGATTAACATCAGTACAGATACAGTCAGTAACACAGGGTGCTGGGGGATGGGGTTACTGAGTGACAGTGTGAGGGAGCTGGATTAACATCAGTACAGATACAGTCAGTAACACAGGGTGCTGGGGGAGAGGGGTTACTGAGTGACAGTGTGAGGGAGCTGGATTAATATCAGTACAGGTACAGTCAGGAACACAGGGTGCTGGGGGACAGGGGTTACTGAGTGACAGTGTGAGGAAGATGGATTAACATCAGTACAGATACAGTCAGTAACACAGGGTGCTGGGTAGAGGGGTTACTGAGTGACAGTGTGAGGGAGCTGGATTAACATGAGTACAGATACAGTCAGTAACACAGGGTGCTGGGGGAGAGGGGTTACTGAGTGACAGTGTGAGGGAGCTGGATTAACATCAGTACAGATACAGTCAGTAACACAGGGTGCTGGGGGAAGAGGGGTTACTGAGTGACAGTGTGAGGGAGCTGGATTAACATCAGTACAGACACAGTCAATAACACAGGGTGCTGGGGGAGAGGGGTTACTGAGTGACAGTGTGAGGGAGCTGGATTAACATCAGTACAGATAGTCAGTAATACAGGGTGCTGGGGGATAGGGGTTACTGAGTGACAGTGTGAGGGGGCTGGATTAACATCAGTACAGATACAGTCAGTAACACAGGGTGCTGGGGGGAGAGGGGTTACTGAGTGACAGTGTGAGGGAGCTGGATTAACATCAGTACAGATACAGTCAGTAACACAGGGTGCTGGAGGGAGAGGGGTTACTGAGTGACAGTGTGAGGGAGCTGGATTAACATCAGTACAGATACAGTCAGTAACACAGGGTGCTGGAGGGAGAGGGGTTACTGAGTGACAGTGTGAGGGAGCTGGATTAACATCAGTACAGATACAGTCAGTAACACAGGGTGCTGGAGGGAGAGGGGTTACTGAGTGACAGTAGGGAGAGGGGTTACTGAGTGACAGTGTGAGGGAGCTGGATTAACATCAGTACAGATACAGTCAGTAACACAGGGTGCTGGGGAGAGAGGGGTTACTGAGTGACAGTGTGAGGGAGCTGGATTAACATCAGTACAGATACAGTCAGTAACACAGGGTGCTGGGGGAGAGGGGTTACTGAGTGACAGTGTGAGGGAGCTGGATTAACATCAGTACAGATACAGTGAGTAACACAAGGTGCTGGGGAGAGGGGTTACTGAGTGACAGTGTGAGGGAGCTGGTTTAACATCAGTACAGATACAGTCAGTAACACAGGGTGCTGGGGGATAGGGGTTACTGGGTGACAGTGTGAGCGAGCTGGATTAACATCAGTACAGATACAGTCAGTAACACAGGGTGCTGGGGGAGAGAGGTTACTGAGTGACAGTGTGAGGGAGCTGGATTAACATCAGTACAGATACAGTGAGTAACACAAGGTGCTGGGGAGAGGGGTTACTGAGTGACAGTGTGAGGGAGCTGGATTAACATCAGTACAGATACAGCCAGTAACCCAGGGTGCTGGGGGAGAGGGGTTACTGAGTGACAGTGTGAGGGAGCTGGATTAACATCAGTACAGATACAGTCAGTAACACAGGGTGCTGGGGGAGAGGGGTTACTGAGTGACAGTGTGAGGGAGCTGGATTAACATCAGTACAGATACAGCCAGTAACCCAGGGTGCTGGGGGAGAGGGGTTACTGAGTGACAGTGTGAGTGGGCTGGATTAACATCAGTACAGATACAGTCAGTAACACAGGGTGCTGGGGGGAGAGGGGTTACTGAGTGACAGTGTGAGGGAGCTGGATTAATACCAGTACAGATACAGTCAGAAACACAGGGTGCTGGGGGAGAGGGGTTACTGAGTGACAGTGTGAGGGAGCTGGATTAACATCATTACAGACACAGTCAGTAACACAGGTTGCTGGGAGAGAGGGGTTACTGAGTGATAGTGTGAGGGAGCTGGATTAACATCAGTACAGATAGTCAGTAATACAGGGTGCTGGGGGATGGGGTTACTGAGTGACAGTGTGAGGGAGCTGGATTAACATCAGTACAGATACAGTCAGTAACACAGGGTGCTGGGGGAGAGGGGTTACTGAGTGAGTGTGAGGGAGCTGGATTAATATCAGTACAGGTACAGTCAGGAACACAGGGTGCTGGGGGACAGGGGTTACTGAGTGACAGTGTGAGGGAGCTGGATTAACATCAGTACAGATACAGTCAGTAACACAGGGTGCTGGGGAGAGGGGTTACTGAGTGACAGTGTGAGGGAGCTGGATTAACATCAGTACAGACACAGTCAGTAACACAGGGTGCTGGGGGGAGAAGGGGTTACTGAGTGACAGTGTGAGGGAGCTGGATTAACATCAGTACAGATACAGTCAGTAACACAGGGTGCTGGGGGATAGGGGTTACTGAGTGACAGTGTGAGGGGGCTGGATTAACATCAGTACAAATACAGTCAGTAACACAGGGTGCTGGAGGAGAGGGGTTACTGAGTGACAGTGTGAGGGGGCTAGATTAACATCAGTACAGATACAGTCAGTAACACAGGGTGCAGGGGGAGAGGGGTTACTGAGTGACAGTGTGAGTGGTCTGGATTTACATCAGTACAGATACAGTCAGTAACACAGGGTGCTGGGGGAGAGGGGTTACTGAGTGACAGTGTGAGGGAGCTGGATTAACATCAGTACAGATACAGTCAGTAACACAGGGTGCTGGGGGATGGGGTTACTGAGTGACAGTGTGAGGGAGCTGGATTAACATCAGTACAGATACAGTCAGTAACACAGGGTGCTGGGGGATGGGGTTACTGAGTGACAGTGTGAGGGAGCTGGATTAACATCAGTACAGATACAGTCAGTAACACAGGGTGCTGGGGGAGAGGGGTTACTGAGTGACAGTGTGAGGGAGCTGGATTAACATCAGTACAGGTACAGTCAGGAACACAGGGTGCTGGGGGACAGGGGTTACTGAGTGACAGTGTGAGGAAGATGGATTAACATCAGTACAGATACAGTCAGTAACACAGGGTGCTGGGTAGAGGGGTTACTGAGTGACAGTGTGAGGGAGCTGGATTAACATGAGTACAGATACAGTCAGTAACACAGGGTGCTGGGGGAGAGGGGTTACTGAGTGACAGTGTGAGGGAGCTGGATTAACATCAGTACAGATAGTCAGTAATACAGGGTGCTGGGGGATAGGGGTTACTGAGTGACAGTGTGAGGGGGCTGGATTAACATCAGTACCGATACAGTCAGTAACACAGGGTGCTGGGGAGAGGGGTTACTGAGTGACAGTGTGAGTGGGCTGGATTAACATCAGTACAGATACAGTCAGTAACACAGGGTGCTGGGGGAGACGGGTTACTGAGTGACAGTGTGAGGGAGCTGGATTAACATCAGTACAGATACAGTCAGTAACACAAGGTGCTGGGGAGAGGGGTTACTGAGTGACAGTGTGAGGGAGCTGGATTAACATCAGTACAGATACAGTCAGTAACACAGGGTGCTGGGGAGAGGGGTTACTGAGTGACAGTGTGAGGGAGCTGGATTAACATCAGTACAGATAGTCATTAACACAGGGTGCTGGGGGAGAGGGGTTACTGAGTGACAGTGTGAGGGAGCTGGATTAACATCAGTACAGAGACAGTCAGTAACACAGGGTGCTGGGGGCAGAGGGGTTACTGAGTGACAGTGTGAGGGAGCTGGATCAACATCAGTACAGATACAGTCAGTAACACAGGGTGCTGGGGGGAGGGGGGTTACTGAGTGACAGTGTGAGGGAGCTGGATTAACATCAGTACAGATACAGTCAGTAACACAGGGTGCTGGGGGAGAGGGGTTACTGAGTAACAGTGTGAGGGAGCTGGATTAACATCAGTACCGATACAGTCAGTAACACAGGGTGCTGGGGAGAGGGGTTACTGAGTGACAGTGTGAGGGAGCTGGATTAACATCAGTACAGATACAGTCAGTAACACAGGGTGCTGGGGAGAGGGGTTACTGAGTGACAGTGTGAGGGAGCTGGATTAACATCAGTATAGAAACAGTCAGTAACACAGGGTGCTGGGGGATGGGGTTACTGAGTGACAGTGTGAGGGAGCTGGATTAACATCAGTACAGACACAGTCAGTAACACAGGGTGTGGGGGGAGAGGGTTTACTAAGTGACAGTGTGAGGGAGCTGGTTTAACATCAGTACAGATACAGTCAGTAACACAGGGTGCTGGGGAGAGGGGTTACTGAGTGACAGTGTGAGGGAGCTGGATTAACATCAGTACAGATACAGTCAGTAACACAGGGTGCTGGGGGATGGGGTTACTGAGTGACAGTGTGAGGGAGCTGGATTAACACCGTACAGATACAGTCAGTAACACAGGGTGCTGGGGAGAGGGGTTACTGAGTAACAGTGTGAGGGAGCTGGATTAACATCAGTACCGATACAGTCAGTAACACAGGGTGCTGGGGAGAGGGGTTACTGAGTGATAGTGTGAGGGAGCTGGATTAACATCAGTACAGATACAGTCAGTAACACAGGGTGCTGGGGAGAGGGGTTACTGAGTGACAGTGTGAGGGAGCTGGATTAACATCAGTACAGATACAGTCAGTAACACAGGGTGCTGGGGAGAGGGGTTACTGAGTAACAGTGTGAGGGAGCTGGATTAACATCAGTACCGGTACAGTCAGTAACACAGGGTGCTGGGGAGAGGGGTTACTGAGTGATAGTGTGAGGGAGCTGGATTAACATCAGTACAGATACAGTCAGTAACACAGGGTGCTGGGGAGAGGGGTTACTGAGTGACAGTGTGAGGGAGCTGGATTAACATCAGTACAGATACAGTCAGTAACACAGGGTGCTGGGGAGAGGGGTTACTGAGTGACAGTGTGAGGGAGCTGGATTAACATCAGTACAGATACAGTCAGTAACACAGGGTGCTGGGGGGAGAGGGGTTACTGAGTGACAGTGTGAGGTAGCTGGATTAACATCAGTACAGATACAGTCAGTAACACAGGGTGCTGGGGGAGAGGGGTTACTGAGTGACAGTGTGAGTGGGCTGGATTAACATCAGTACAGATACAGTCAGTAACACAGGGTGCTGGGGGGAGAGGGGTTACTGAGTGACAGTGTGAGGGAGCTGGATTAATACCAGTACAGATACAGTCAGAAACACAGGGTGCTGGGGGAGAGGGGTTACTGAGTGACAGTGTGAGGGAGCTGGATTAACATCATTACAGACACAGTCAGTAACACAAGTTGCTGGGAGAGAGGGGTTACTGAGTGATAGTGTGAGGGAGCTGGATTAACATCAGTACAGATACAGTCAGTAACACAGGGTGCTGGGGAGAGGGGTTACTGAGTGACAGTGTGAGGGAGCTGGATTAACATCATTACAGACACAGTCAGTAATACAGGGTGCTGGGGGAGAGGGGTTACTGAGTGACCGTGTGAGGGAGCTGGATTAACATCAGTACAGATACAGTCAGTAACACAGGGTGCTGGGGAGAGGGGTTACTGAGTGACAGTGTGAGGGAGCTGGATTAACATCAGGACAGACACAGTCAGTAACACAGGGTGCTGGGGGGAGAAGGGGTTACTGAGTGACAGTGTGAGGGAGCTGGATTAACATCAGTACAGATACAGTCAGTAACACAGGGTGCTGGGGGATAGGGGTTACTGAGTGACAGTGTGAGGGGGCTGGATTAACATCAGTACAAATACAGTCAGTAACACAGGGTGCTGGAGGAGAGGGGTTACTGA
Organism: Scyliorhinus torazame; assembly: GCF_047496885.1. Classification (NCBI taxonomy): domain Eukaryota; kingdom Metazoa; phylum Chordata; class Chondrichthyes; order Carcharhiniformes; family Scyliorhinidae; genus Scyliorhinus; species Scyliorhinus torazame. The sequence continues at coordinate 138,193,512 of NC_092711.1, forward strand.
GTGACAGTGTGAGGGGGCTAGATTAACATCAGTACAGATACAGTCAGTAACACAGGGTGCAGGGGGAGAGGGGTTACTGAGTGACAGTGTGAGGGAGCTGGATTTACATCAGTACAGATACAGTCAGTAACACAGGGTGCTGGGGGAGAGAGGTTACTGAGTGACAGTGTGAGGGAGCTGGATTAACATCAGTACAGATACAGTCAGTAGCACAGGGTGCTGGGGGATGGGGTTACTGAGTGACAGTGTGAGGGAGCTGGATTAACATCAGTACAGATACAGTCAGTAACACAGGGTGCTGGGGGATGGGGTTACTGAGTGACAGTGTGAGGGAGCTGGATTAACATCAGTACAGATACAGTCAGTAACACAGGGTGCTGGGGGAGAGGGGTTACTGAGTGACAGTGTGAGGGAGCTGGATTAACATCAGTACAGGTACAGTCAGGAACACAGGGTGCTGGGGGACAGGGGTTACTGAGTGACAGTGTGAGGAAGATGGATTAACATCAGTACAGATACAGTCAGTAACACAGGGTGCTGGGTAGAGGGGTTACTGAGTGACAGTGTGAGGGAGCTGGATTAACATGAGTACAGATACAGTCAGTAACACAGGGTGCTGGGGGAGAGGGGTTACTGAGTGACAGTGTGAGGGAGCTGGATTAACATCAGTACAGATAGTCAGTAATACAGGGTGCTGGGGGATAGGGGTTACTGAGTGACAGTGTGAGGGGGCTGGATTAACATCAGTACAGATACAGTCAGTAACACAGGGTGCTGGGGGGAGAGGGGTTACTGAGTGACAGTGTGAGGGAGCTGGATTAACATCAGTACAGATACAGTCAGTAACACAGGGTGCTGGAGGGAGAGGGGTTACTGAGTGACAGTGTGAGGGAGCTGGATTAACATCAGTACCGATACAGTCAGTAACACAGGGTGCTGGGGAGAGGGGTTACTGAGTGACAGTGTGAGTGGGCTGGATTAACATCAGTACAGATACAGTCAGTAACACAGGGTGCTGGGGGAGAGGGGTTACTGAGTGACAGTGTGAGGGAGCTGGATTAACATCAGTACAGATACAGTCAGTAACACAAGGTGCTGGGGAGAGGGGTTACTGAGTGACAGTGTGAGGGAAGCTGGATTAACATCAGTACAGATACAGTCAGTAACACAGGGTGCTGGGGAGAGGGGTTACTGAGTGACAGTGTGAGGGAGCTGGATTAACATCAGTATAGAAACAGTCAGTAACACAGGGTGCTGGGGGATGGGGTTACTGAGTGACAGTGTGAGGGAGCTGGATTAACATCAGTACAGACACAGTCAGTAACACAGGGTGTGGGGGGAGAGGGTTTACTGAGTGACAGTGTGAGGGAGCTGGTTTAACATCAGTACAGATACAGTCAGTAACACAGGGTGCTGGGGAGAGGGGTTACTGAGTGACAGTGTGAGGGAGCTGGATTAACATTAGTACAGATACAGTCAGTAACACAGGGTGCTGGGGGATGGGGTTACTGAGTGACAGTGTGAGGGAGCTGGATTAACACCGTACAGATACAGTCAGTAACACAGGGTGCTGGGGAGAGGGGTTACTGAGTAACAGTGTGAGGGAGCTGGATTAACATCAGTACCGATACAGTCAGTAACACAGGGTGCTGGGGAGAGGGGTTACTGAGTGATAGTGTGAGGGAGCTGGATTAACATCAGTACAGATACAGTCAGTAACACAGGGTGCTGGGGAGAGGGGTTACTGAGTGACAGTGTGAGGGAGCTGGATTAACATCAGTACAGATACAGTCAGTAACACAGGGTGCTGGGGAGAGGGGTTACTGAGTAACAGTGTGAGGGAGCTGGATTAACATCAGTACCGGTACAGTCAGTAACACAGGGTGCTGGGGAGAGGGGTTACTGAGTGACAGTGTGAGGGAGCTGGATTAACATCAGTACAGATACAGTCAGTAACACAGGGTGCTGGGGGGAGAGGGGTTACTGAGTGACAGTGTGAGGGAGCTGGATTAACATCAGTACAGATACAGTCAGTAACACAGGGTGCTGGGGGAGAGGGGTTACTGAGTGACAGTGTGAGGGAGCTGGATTAACACCAGTACAGATACAGTCAGTAACACAGGGTGCTGGAGAGAGGGGTTACTGAGTGACAGTGTGAGGGAGCTGGATTAACATCAACACAGATACAGTCAGTAACACAGGGTGCTTGGGGGGAGAGGAGTTACTGAGTGACAGTGTGAGGGAGCTGGATTAACATCAGTAGAGATACAGTCAGTAACACAGGGTACTGGAGGAGAGGGGTTACTGAGTGACAGTGTGAGGGAGCTGGATTAACATCAGTACAGATACAGTCAGTAACACAGGGTGCTGGGGAGAGAGGGGTTACTGAGTGACAGTGTGAGGGAGCTGGATTAACATCAGTATAGAAACAGTCAGTAACACAGGGTGCTGGGGGATGGGGTTACTGAGTGACAGTGTGAGGGAGCTGGATTAGAATCAGGACAGATACAGTCAGTAACACAGGGTGCTGGGGGGAGGGGGGTTACTGAGTGACAGTGTGAGGGAGCTGGATTAACATCAGTACAGATACAGTCAGTAACACAGGGTGCTGGGGGAGAGGGGTTACTGAGTAACAGTGTGAGGGAGCTGGATTAACATCAGTACCGATACAGTCAGTAACACAGGGTGCTGGGGAGAGGGGTTACTGAGTGACAGTGTGAGGGAGCTGGATTAACATCAGTACAGATACAGTCAGTAACACAGGGTGCTGGGGAGAGGGGTTACTGAGTGACAGTGTGAGGGAGCTGGATTAACATCAGTATAGAAACAGTCAGTAACACAGGGTGCTGGGGGATGGGGTTACTGAGTGACAGTGTGAGGGAGCTGGATTAACATCAGTACAGACACAGTCAGTAACACAGGGTGTGGGGGGAGAGGGTTTACTGAGTGACAGTGTGAGGGAGCTGGTTTAACATCAGTACAGATACAGTCAGTAACACAGGGTGCTGGGGAGAGGGGTTACTGAGTGACAGTGTGAGGGAGCTGGATTAACATCAGTACAGATACAGTCAGTAACACAGGGTGCTGGGGGATGGGGTTACTGAGTGACAGTGTGAGGGAGCTGGATTAACACCGTACAGATACAGTCAGTAACACAGGGTGCTGGGAGAGGGGTTACTGAGTAACAGTGTGAGGGAGCTGGATTAACATCAGTACCGATACAGTCAGTAACACAGGGTGCTGGGGAGAGGGGTTACTGAGTGATAGTGTGAGGGAGCTGGATTAACATCAGTACAGATACAGTCAGTAACACAGGGTGCTGGGGAGAGGGGTTACTGAGTGACAGTGTGAGGGAGCTGGATTAACATCAGTACAGATACAGTCAGTAACACAGGGTGCTGGGGAGAGGGGTTACTGAGTAACAGTGTGAGGGAGCTGGATTAACATCAGTACCGGTACAGTCAGTAACACAGGGTGCTGGGGAGAGGGGTTACTGAGTGACAGTGTGAGGGAGCTGGATTAACATCAGTACAGATACAGTCAGTAACACAGGGTGCTGGGGGGAGAGGGGTTACTGAGTGACAGTGTGAGGGAGCTGGATTAACATCAGTACAGATACAGTCAGTAACACAGGGTGCTGGGGGAGAGGGGTTACTGAGTGACAGTGTGAGGGAGCTGGATTAACACCAGTACAGATACAGTCAGTAACACAGGGTGCTGGAGAGAGGGGTTACTGAGTGACAGTGTGAGGGAGCTGGATTAACATCAACACAGATACAGTCAGTAACACAGGGTGCTTGGGGGGAGAGGAGTTACTGAGTGACAGTGTGAGGGAGCTGGATTAACATCAGTAGAGATACAGTCAGTAACACAGGGTACTGGAGGAGAGGGGTTACTGAGTGACAGTGTGAGGGAGCTGGATTAACATCAGTATAGAAACAGTCAGTAACACAGGGTGCTGGGGGATGGGGTTACTGAGTGACAGTGTGAGGGAGCTGGATTAGAATCAGGACAGATACAGTCAGTAACACAGGGTGCTGGGGGGAGAGGAGTTACTGAGTGACAGTGTGAGGGGGCTGGATTAACATCAGTACAGATACAGTCAGTAACACAGGGTGCTGGGGGAGAGGGGTTACTGAGTGACAGTTTGAGGGGGCTGGATTAACATCAGTACAGATACAGTCAGTAACACAGGGTGCTGGGGGGGAGAGGGGTTACTGAGTGACAGTGTGAGGGAGCTGGATTAACATCAGTACAGATACAGTCAGTAACACTGGGTGCTGGGGTGAGAGGGGTTACTGAGTGACAGTGTGAGGGAGCTGGATTAACATCAGTGCAGATACAGTCAGTAACACAGGGTGCAGGGGGAGAGGGGTTACTGAGTGACAGTGTGAGGGAGCTGGATTTACATCTGTACAGATACAGTCAGTAACACAGGGTGCTGGGGGAGAGGGGTTACTGAGTGACAGTCTTAGGGAGCTGGATTAACATCAGTACAGATACAGTCAGCAACACAGGGTGCTGGGGGACAGGGGTTACTGAGTGACAGTGTGAGGAAGATGGATTAACATCAGTACAGATACAGTCAGGAACACAGGGTGCTGGGGGACAGGGGTTACTGAGTGACAGTGTGAGGAAGATGGATTAACATCAGTACAGATACAGTCAGTAACACAGGGTGCTGGGTAGAGGGGTTACTGAGTGACAGTGTGAGGGAGCTGGATTAACATCAGTACAGATACAGTCAGTAACACAGGGTGCTGGAGGGAGAGGGGTTACTGAGTGACAGTGTGAGGGAGCTGGATTAACATCAGTACCGATACAGTCAGTAACACAGGGTGCTGGGGGAGAGGGGTTACTGAGTGACAGTGTGAGGGAGCTGGATTAACATCAGTACAGATACAGTCAGCAACACTGGGTGCTGGGGGAGAGGGGTTACTGAGTGACAGTGAGGGAGCTGGATTAACATCAGTACAGATACAGTCAGTAACACAGGGTGCTGGGGGATAGGGGTTACTGAGTGACAATGTGAGGGAGCTGGATTAACATCAGTACAGATTCAGTCAGTAACACAGGGTGCTGGGGGAGAGGGGTTACTGAGTGACAGTGTGAGGGAGCTGGATTAACATCAGTACAGACACAGTCAGTAACACAGGGTGCTGGGAGAGAGGGGTTACTGAGTGATAGTGTGAGGGAGCTGGATTAACATCAGTACAGATAGTCAGTAATACAGCGTGCTGGGGAAGAGGGGTTACTGAGTGACCGTGTGAGGGAGCTGGATTAACATCAGTACAGATACAGTCAGTAACACAGGGTGCTGGGGAGAGGGGTTACTGAGTGACAGTGTGAGGGAGCTGGATTAGCATCAGTACAGATAGTCAGTAACACAGGGTGCTGGGGGGAGAAGGGGTTACTGAGTGCCAGTGTGAGGGGGCTGGATTAACATCAGTACAGATACAGTCAGTAACACAGGGTGCTGGAGGAGAGGGGTTACTGAGTGACAGTGTGAGGGGGCTAGATTAACATCAGTACAGATACAGTCAGTAACACAGGGTGCGGGGGGGGAGAGGGGTTACTGAGTGACAGTGTGAGGGAGCTGGATTAACATCAGTACAGATACAGTCAGTAACACAGGGTGCTGGGGGAGAGGGGTTACTGAGTGACAGTGTGAGGGAGCTGGATTAACATCAGTACAGGTACAGTCAGGAACACAGGGTGCTGGGGGACAGGGGTTACTGAGTGACAGTGTGAGGAAGATGGATTAACATCAGTACAGATACAGTCAGTAACACAGGGTGCTGGGTAGAGGGGTTACTGAGTGACAGTGTGAGGGAGCTGGATTAACATGAGTACAGATACAGTCAGTAACACAGGGTGCTGGGGGAGAGGGGTTACTGAGTGACAGTGTGAGGGAGCTGGATTAACATCAGTACAGATACAGTCAGTAACACAGGGTGCTGGGGGAGAGGGGTTACTGAGTGACAGTGTGAGGGAGCTGGATTAACATCAGTACAGACACAGTCAATAACACAGGGTGCTGGGGGAGAGGGGTTACTGAGTGACAGTGTGAGGGAGCTGGATTAACATCAGTACAGATAGTCAGTAATACAGGGTGCTGGGGGATAGGGGTTACTGAGTGACAGTGTGAGGGGGCTAGATTAACATCAGTACAGATACAGTCAGTAACACAGGGTGCAGGGGGAGAGGGGTTACTGAGTGACAGTGTGAGGGAGCTGGATTTACATCAGTAGCGATACAGTCAGTAACACAGGGTGCTGGGGGATGGGGTTACTGAGTGACAGTGTGAGGGAGCTGGATTAACATCAGTACAGATACAGTCAGTAACACAGGGTGCTGGGGGAGAGAGGTTACTGAGTGACAGTGTGAGGGAGCTGGATTAACATCAGGACAGATACAGTCAGTAACACAGGGTGCTGGGGGATGGGGTTACTGAGTGACAGTGTGAGGGAGCTGGATTAACATCAGTACAGATACAGTCAGTAACACAGGGTGCTGGGGGATGGGGTTACTGAGTGACAGTGTGAGGGAGCTGGATTAACATCAGTACAGATACAGTCAGTAACACAGGGTGCTGGGGGAGAGGGGTTACTGAGTGACAGTGTGAGGGAGCTGGATTAACATCAGTACAGGTACAGTCAGGAACACAGGGTGCTGGGGGACAGGGGTTACTGAGTGACAGTGTGAGGAAGATGGATTAACATCAGTACAGATACAGTCAGTAACACAGGGTGCTGGGTAGAGGGGTTACTGAGTGACAGTGTGAGGGAGCTGGATTAACATGAGTACAGATACAGTCAGTAACACAGGGTGCTGGGGGAGAGGGGTTACTGAGTGACAGTGTGAGGGAGCTGGATTAACATCAGTACAGATAGTCAGTAATACAGGGTGCTGGGGGATAGGGGTTACTGAGTGACAGTGTGAGGGGGCTGGATTAACATCAGTATAGAAACAGTCAGTAACACAGGGTGCTGGGGGATGGGGTTACTGAGTGACAGTGTGAGGGAGCTGGATTAACATCAGTACAGACACAGTCAGTAACACAGGGTGTGGGGGGAGAGGGTTTACGGAGTGACAGTGTGAGGGAGCTGGTTTAACATCAGTACAGATACAGTCAGTAACACAGGGTGCTGGGGAGAGGGGTTACTGAGTGACAGTGTGAGGGAGCTGGATTAACATCAGTACAGATACAGTCAGTAACACAGGGTGCTGGGGGATGGGGTTACTGAGTGACAGTGTGAGGGAGCTGGATTAACACCGTACAGATACAGTCAGTAACACAGGGTGCTGGGGAGAGGGGTTACTGAGTAACAGTGTGAGGGAGCTGGATTAACATCAGTACCGATACAGTCAGTAACACAGGGTGCTGGGGAGAGGGGTTACTGAGTGATAGTGTGAGGGAGCTGGATTAACATCAGTACAGATACAGTCAGTAACACAGGGTGCTGGGGAGAGGGGTTACTGAGTGACAGTGTGAGGGAGCTGGATTAACATCAGTACAGATACAGTCAGTAACACAGGGTGCTGGGGAGAGGGGTTACTGAGTAACAGTGTGAGGGAGCTGGATTAACATCAGTACCGGTACAGTCAGTAACACAGGGTGCTGGGGAGAGGGGTTACTGAGTGACAGTGTGAGGGAGCTGGATTAACATCAGTACAGATACAGTCAGTAACACAGGGTGCTGGGGGGAGAGGGGTTACTGAGTGACAGTGTGAGGGAGCTGGATTAACATCAGTACAGATACAGTCAGTAACACAGGGTGCTGGGGGAGAGGGGTTACTGAGTGACAGTGTGAGGGAGCTGGATTAACACCAGTACAGATACAGTCAGTAACACAGGGTGCGGGGGGAGAGGGGTTACTGAGTGACAGTGTGAGGGAGCTGGATTAACATCAGTACAGATACAGTCAGTAACACAGGGTGCTGGAGAGAGGGGTTACTGAGTGACAGTGTGAGGGAGCTGGATTAACATCAACACAGATACAGTCAGTAACACAGGGTGCTTGGGGGGAGAGGAGTTACTGAGTGACAGTGTGAGGGAGCTGGATTAACATCAGTACAGATACAGTCAGTAACACAGGGTGCTGGAGGAGAGGGGTTACTGAGTGACAGTGTGAGGGAGCTGGATTAACATCAGTACAGATACAGTCAGTAACACAGGGTGCTGGGGGGAGAGGAGTTACTGAGTGACAGTGTGAGGGGGCTGGATTAACATCAGTACAGATACAGTCAGTAACACAGGGTGCTGGGGGAGAGGGGTTACTGAGTGACAGTTTGAGGGGGCTGGATTAACATCAGTACAGATACAGTCAGTAACACAGGGTGCTGGGGGGGAGAGGGGTTACTGAGTGACAGTGTGAGGGAGCTGGATTAACATCAGTACAGATACAGTCAGTAACACTGGGTGCTGGGGTGAGAGGGGTTACTGAGTGACAGTGTGAGGGAGCTGGATTAACATCAGTGCAGATACAGTCAGTAACACAGGGTGCAGGGGGAGAGGGGTTACTGAGTGACAGTGTGAGGGAGCTGGATTTACATCTGTACAGATACAGTCAGTAACACAGGGTGCTGGGGGAGAGGGGTTACTGAGTGACAGTCTGAGGAAGATGGATTAACATCAGTACAGATACAGTCAGGAACACAGGGTGCTGGGGGACAGGGGTTACTGAGTGACAGTGTGAGGAAGATGGATTAACATCAGTACAGATACAGTCAGTAACACAGGGTGCTGGGTAGAGGGGTTACTGAGTGACAGTGTGAGGGAGCTGGATTAACATCAGTACAGATACAGTCAGTAACACAGGGTGCTGGAGGGAGAGGGGTTACTGAGTGACAGTGTGAGGGAGCTGGATTAACATCAGTACCGATACAGTCAGTAACACAGGGTGCTGGGGGAGAGGGGTTACTGAGTGACAGTGTGAGGGAGCTGGATTAACATCAGTACAGATACAGTCAGCAACACTGGGTGCTGGGGGAGAGGGGTTACTGAGTGACAGTGAGGGAGCTGGATTAACATCAGTACAGATACAGTCAGTAACACAGGGTGCTGGGGGATAGGGGTTACTGAGTGACAATGTGAGGGAGCTGGATTAACATCAGTACAGATACAGTCAGTAACACAGGGTGCTGGGGGAGAGGGGTTACTGAGTGACAGTGTGAGGGAGCTGGATTAACATCAGTACAGACACAGTCAGTAACACAGGGTGCTGGGAGAGAGGGGTTACTGAGTGATAGTGTGAGGGAGCTGGATTAACATCAGTACAGATAGTCAGTAATACAGCGTGCTGGGGAAGAGGGGTTACTGAGTGACCGTGTGAGGGAGCTGGATTAACATCAGTACAGATACAGTCAGTAATACAGGGTGCTGGGGAGAGGGGTTACTGAGTGACAGTGTGAGGGAGCTGGATTAACATCAGTACAGATAGTCAGTAACACAGGGTGCTGGGGGGAGAAGGGGTTACTGAGTGACAGTGTGAGGGGGCTGGATTAACATCAGTACAGATACAGTCAGTAACACAGGGTGCTGGAGGAGAGGGGTTACTGAGTGACAGTGTGAGGGGGCTAGATTAACATCAGTACAGATACAGTCAGTAACACAGGGTGCGGGGGGGGAGAGGGGTTACTGAGTGACAGTGTGAGGGAGCTGGATTAACATCAGTACAGATACAGTCAGTAACACAGGGTGCTGGGGGAGAGAGGTTACTGAGTGACAGTGTGAGGGAGCTGGATTAACATCAGTACAGATACAGTCAGTAACACAGGGTGCTGGGGGATGGGGTTACTGAGTGACAGTGTGAGGGAGCTGGATTAACATCAGTACAGATACAGTCAGTAACACAGGGTGCTGGGGGAGAGGGGTTACTGAGTGACAGTGTGAGGGAGCTGGATTAACATCAGTACAGGTACAGTCAGGAACACAGGGTGCTGTGGGACAGGGGTTACTGAGTGACAGTGTGAGGAAGATGGATTAACATCAGTACAGATACAGTCAGTAACACAGGGTGCTGGGTAGAGGGGTTACTGAGTGACAGTGTGAGGGAGCTGGATTAACATGAGTACAGATACAGTCAGTAACACAGGGTGCTGGGGGAGAGGGGTTACTGAGTGACAGTGTGAGGGAGCTGGATTAACATCAGTACAGATACAGTCAGTAACACAGGGTGCTGGGGGAGTGGGGTTACTGAGTGACAGTGTGAGGGAGCTGGATTAACATCAGTACAGACACAGTCAATAACACAGGGTGCTGGGGGAGTGGGGTTACTGAGTGACAGTGTGAGGGAGCTGGATTAACATCAGTACAGATAGTCAGTAATACAGGGTGCTGGGGGATAGGGGTTACTGAGTGACAGTGTGAGGGGGCTGGATTAACATCAGTACAGATACAGTCAGTAACACAGGGTGCTGGAGGGAGAGGGGTTACTGAGTGACAGTGTGAGGAAGCTGGATTAACATCAGTACAGATAGTGTCAGTAACACAGGGTGCTGGAGGGAGAGGGGTTACTGAGTGACAGTGTGAGGGAGCTGGATTAACATCAGTACAGATACAGTCAGTAACACAGGGTGCTGGAGGGAGAGGGGTTACTGAGTGACAGTGTGAGGGAGCTGGATTAACATCAGTACAGATACAGTCAGTAACACAGGGTGCTGGGGAGAGAGGGGTTACTGAGTGACAGTGTGAGGGAGCTGGATTAACATCAGTACAGATACAGTCAGTAACACAGGGTGCTGGGGGAGAGGGGTTACTGAGTGACAGTGTGAGGGAGCTGGATTAACATCAGTACAGATACAGTGAGTAACACAAGGTGCTGGGGAGAGGGGTTACTGAGTGACAGTGTGAGGGAGCTGGTTTAACATCAGTACAGATACAGTCAGTAACACAGGGTGCTGGGGGATAGGGGTTACTGAGTGACAGTGTGAGCGAGCTGGATTAACATCAGTACAGATACAGTCAGTAACACAGGGTGCTGGGGGAGAGAGGTTACTGAGTGACAGTGTGAGGGAGCTGGATTAACATCAGTACAGATACAGTGAGTAACACAAGGTGCTGGGGAGAGGGGTTACTGAGTGACAGTGTGAGGGAGCTGGATTAACATCAGTACAGATACAGCCAGTAACCCAGGGTGCTGGGGGAGAGGGGTTACTGAGTGACAGTGTGAGGGAGCTGGATTAACATCAGTACAGATACAGTCAGTAACACAGGGTGCTGGGGGAGAGGGGTTACTGAGTGACAGTGTGAGGGAGCTGGATTAACATCAGTACAGATACAGCCAGTAACCCAGGGTGCTGGGGGAGAGGGGTTACTGAGTGACAGTGTGAGTGGGCTGGATTAACATCAGTACAGATACAGTCAGAAACACAGGGTGCTGGGGGAGAGGGGTTGCTGAGTGACAGTGTGAGGGAGCTGGATTAACATCAGGACAGATACAGTCAGTAACACAAGGTGCTGGGGAGAGGGGTTACTGAGTGACAGTGTGAGGGAGCTGGATTAACATCAGTATAGAAACAGTCAGTAACACAGGGTGCTGGGGGATGGGGTTACTGAGTGACAGTGTGAGGGAGCTGGATTAACATCAGGACAGATACAGTCAGTAACACAGGGTGCTGGGGGAGAGGGGTTACTGAGTGACAGTTTGAGGGGGCTGGATTAACATCAGTACAGATACAGTCAGTAACACAGGGTGCTGGGGGGGAGAGGGGTTACTGAGTGACAGTGTGAGGGAGCTGGATTAACATCAGTACAGATACAGTCAGTAACACTGGGTGCTGGGATGAGAGGGGTTACTGAGTGACAGTGTGAGGGAGCTGGATTAACATCAGTGCAGATACAGTCAGTAACACAGGGTGCTGGGGGAGAGGGGTTACTGAGTGACAGTCTTAGGGAGCTGGATTAACATCAGTACAGATACAGTCAGTAACACAGGGTGCTGGAGAGAGGGGTTACTGAGTGACAGTGTGAGGGAGCTGGATTAACATCAGTACAGACACAGTCAGTAACACAGGGTGCTGGAGAGAGGGGTTACTGAGTGACAGTGTGAGGGAGCTGGATTAACATCAGTACAGATACAGTCAGTAACACAGGGTGCTGGAGGGAGAGAGGTTACTGAGTGACAGTGTGAGGGAGCTGGATTAACATCAGTACAGATACAGTCAGTAACACAGGGTGCTGGGAGAGAGGGGTTACTGAGTGACAGTGTGCGGGAGCTGGATTAACATCAGTACAGATACAGTCAGTAACACAGGGTGCTGGAGGGAGAGAGGTTACTGAGTGACAGTGTGAGGGAGCTGGATTAACATCAGTACAGATACAGTCAGTAACACAGGGTGCTGGGGGAGAGGGGTTACTGAGTGACAGTGTGAGGGAGCTGGATTAACATCAGTATAGAAACAGTCAGTAACACAGGATGCTGGGGGGAGAGGGGTTACTGAGTGACAGTGTGAGGGAGCTGGATTAACATCAGCACACATACAGTCAGTAACACAGGGTGCTGGGGGAGAGGGGTTACTGAGTGACAGTGTGAGGGAGCTGGATTAACATCAGTACAGACACAGTCAGTAACACAGGGTGCTGGGAGAGCGGGGTTACTGAGTGACAGTGTGAGGGAGCTGGATTAACATCAGTACAGATACAGTCAGTAACACAGGGTGCTGGGGAGAGGGGTTACTGAGTGACAGTGTGAGGGAGCTGGATTAACATCAGTACAGATACAGTCAGTAACACAGGGTGCTGGGGGAGAGGGGTTACTGAGTGACAGTGTGAGGGAGCTGGATTAACATCAGTACAGACACAGTCAGTAACACTGGGTGCTGGGGAGAGGGGTTACTGAGTGACAGCGTGAGGGAGCTGGATTAACATCAGTACAGGTACAGTCAGGAACACAGGGTGCTGGGGGACAGGGGTTACTGAGTGACAGTGTGAGGAAGATGGATTAACATCAGTACAGATACAGTCAGTAACACAGGGTGCTGGGTAGAGGGGTTACTGAGTGACAGTGTGAGGGAGCTGGATTAACATGAGTACAGATACAGTCAGTAACACAGGGTGCTGGGGGAGAGGGGTTACTGAGTGACAGTGTGAGGGAGCTGGATTAACATCAGTACAGATACAGTCAGTAACACAGGGTGCTGGGGGAGAGGGGTTACTGAGTGACAGTGTGAGGGAGCTGGATTAACATCAGTACAGACACAGTCAGTAACACAGGGTGCTGGGGAGAGGGGTTACTGAGTGACAGTGTGAGGGAGCTGGATTAACATCAGTACAGATAGTCAGTAATACAGGGTGCTGGGGGATAGGGGTTACTAAGTGACAGTATGAGGGGGCTGGATTAACATCAGTACAGATACAGTCAGTAACACAGGGTGCTGGGGGGAGAGGGGTTACTGAGTGACAGTGTGAGGGAGCTGGATTAACATCAGTACAGATACAGTCAGTAACACAGGGTGCTGGAGGGAGAGGGGTTACTGAGTGACAGTGTGAGGGAGCTGGATTAACATCAGTACAGATACAGTCAGTAACACAGGGTGCTGGGGGAGAGGGGTTCCTGAGTGACAGTGTGAGCGAGCTGGATTAACATCAGTACAGATACAGTCAGTAACACAGGGTGCTGGGGGAGAGGGGTTACTGAGTGACAGTGTGAGGGAGCTGGATTAACATCAGTACAGATACAGTGAGTAACACAGGGTGCTGGGGGATAGGGGTTACTGAGTGACAGTGAGCGCGAGCTGGATTAACATCAGTACAGATACAGTCAGTAACACAGGGTGCTGGGGGAGAGAGGTTACTGAGTGACAGTGTGAGGGAGCTGGATTAACATCAGTACAGATACAGTGAGTAACACAAGGTGCTGGGGAGAGGGGTTACTGAGTGACAGTGTGAGGGAGCTGGATTAACATCAGTACAGATACAGTCAGTAACACAGGGTGCTGGGGGAGAGGGGTTGCTGAGTGACAGTGTGAGGGAGCTGGATTAACATCAGGACAGATACAGTCAGTAACACAAGGTGCTGGGGAGAGGGGTTACTGAGTGACAGTGTGAGGGAGCTGGATTAACATCAGTACAGATACAGTCAGTAACACAGGGTGCTGGGGAGAGGGGTTACTGAGTGACAGTGTGAGGGAGCTGGATTAACATCAGTACAGATACAGTCATTAACACAGGGTGCTGGGGGAGAGGGGTTACTGAGTGACAGTGTGAGGGAGCTGGATTAACATCAGTACAGAGACAGTCAGTAACATAGGGTGCTGGGGGGAGAGGGGTTACTGAGTGACAGTGTGAGGGAGCTGGATCAACATCAGTACAGATACAGTCAGTAACAGAGGGTGCTGGGGGTAGAGGGGGGTTACTGAGTGACAGTGTGAGGGAGCTGGATTAACATCAGTACAGATACAGTCAGTAACACAGGGTGCTGGGGAGAGGGGTTACTGAGTAACAGTGTGAGGGAGCTGGATTAACATCAGTACCGATACAGTCAGTAACACAGGGTGCTGGGGAGAGGGGTTACTGAGTGACAGTGTGAGGGAGCTGGATTAACATCAGTACAGATACAGTCAGTAACACAGGGTGCTGGGGGGAGAGGGGTTACTGAGTGACAGTGTGAGGGAGCTGGTTTAACATCAGTACAGATACAGTCAGTAACACAGGGTGCTGGGGGAGAGGGGCTACTGAGTGACAGTGTGAGGGAGCTGGATTAACACCAGTACAGATACAGTCAGTAACACAGGGTGCTGGAGAGAGGGGTTACTGAGTGACAGTGTGAGGGAGCTGGATTAACATCAGTACAGATACAGTCAGTAACACAGGGTGCTGGGGAGAGGGGTTACTGAGTGACAGTGTGAGGGAGCTGGATTAACATCAGTATAGAAACAGTCAGTAACACAGGGTGCTGGGGGAGAGGGGTTACTGAGTGACAGTGTGAGGGAGCTGGATTAACATCAGTACAGACACAGTCAGTAACACAGGGTGTGGGGGGAGAGGGTTTACTGAGTGACAGTGTGAGGGAGCTGGATTAACATCAGTACAGATACAGTCAGTAACACAGGGTGCTGGGGGAGAGGGTTTACTGAGTGACAGTGTGAGGGAGCTGGATTAACATCAGTACAGATACAGTCAGTAACGCAGGGTGTGGGGGGAGAGGGGTTACTGAGTGACAGTGTGAGGGAGCTGGATTAACATCAGTACAGACACAGTCAGTAACACAGGGTGCTGGGGGATGGGGTTACTGAGTGACAGTGTGAGGGAGCTGGATTAACATCAGTACAGATACAGTCAGTAACACAGGGTGCTGGGGGAGAGAGGTTACTGAGTGACAGTGTGAGGGAGCTGGATTAACATCAGTACAGATACAGTCAGTAACACAGGGTGCTGGGGGATAGGGGTTACTGAGTGACAGTGTGACCGAGCTGGATTAACATCAGTACAGATACAGTCAGTAACACAGGGTGCTGGGGGAGAGAGGTTACTGAGTGACAGTGTGAGGGAGCTGGATTAACATCAGTACAGATACAGTGAGTAACACAAGGTGCTGGGGAGAGGGGTTACTGAGTGACAGTGTGAGGGAGCTGGATTAACATCAGTACAGATACAGCCAGTAACCCAGGGTGCTGGGGGAGAGGGGTTACTGAGTGACAGTGTGAGGGAGCTGGATTAACATCAGTACAGATACAGTCAGTAACACAGGGTGCTGGGGGAGAGGGGTTACTGAGTGACAGTGTGAGGGAGCTGGATTAACATCAGTACAGATACAGCCAGTAACCCAGGGTGCTGGGGGAGAGGGGTTACTGAGTGACAGTGTGAGTGGGCTGGATTAACGTCAGTACAGATACAGTCAGTAACACAGGGTGCTGGGGGAGAGGGGTTGCTGAGTGACAGTGTGAGGGAGCTGGATTAACATCAGGACAGATACAGTCAGTAACACAAGGTGCTGGGGAGAGGGGTTACTGAGTGACAGTGTGAGGGAGCTGGATTAACATCAGTACAGATACAGTCAGTAACACAGGGTGCTGGAGGGAGAGGGGTTACTGAGTGACAGTGTGAGGGAGCTGGATTAACATCAGTACAGATACAGTCATTAACACAGGGTGCTGGGGGAGAGGGGTTACTGAGTGACAGTGTGAGGGAGCTGGATTAACATCAGTACAGAGACACTGTCAGTAACACAGGGTGCTGGGGGGAGAGGGGTTACTGAGTGACAGTGTGAGGGAGCTGGATCAACATCAGTACAGATACAGTAAGTAACACAGGGTGCTGGGGGGAGAGGGGGGGTTACTGAGTGACAGTGTGAGGGAGCTGGATTAACATCAGTACAGATACAGTCAGTAACACAGGGTGCTGGGGGAGAGGAGTTACTGAGTAACAGTGTGAGGGAGCTGGATTAACATCAGTACCGATACAGTCAGTAACACAGGGTGCTGGGGAGAGGGGTTACTGAGTGACAGTGTGAGGGAGCTGGATTAACATGAGTATAGAAACAGTCAGTAACACAGGGTGTGGGGGGAGAGGGTTTACTGAGTGACAGTGTGAGTGAGCTGGATTAACATCAGTACAGACACAGTCAGTAACACAGGGTGTGGGGGGAGAGGGTTTACTGAGTGACAGTGTGAGGGAGCTGGATTAACATCAGTACAGATACAGTCAGTAACACAGGGTGCTGGGGGAGAGGGGTTACTGAGTGACAGTGTGAGTGAGCTGGATTAACATCAGTACAGATACAGTCAGTAACGCAGGGTGCTGGGGGGAGAGGGGTTACTGAGTGACAGTGTGAGGGAGCTGGATTAACATCAGTACAGACACAGTCAGTAACACAGGGTGCTGGGGGAGAGGGGTTACTGAGTGACAGTGTGAGGGAGCTGGATTAACATCAGGACAGACACAGTCAGTAACACAGCGTGCTGGGGAGAGGGGTTACTGAGTGACAGTGTGAGGGAGCTGGATTAACACCGTACAGATACAGTCAGTAACACAGGGTGCTGGGGAGAGGGGTTACTGAGTAACAGTGTGAGGGAGCTGGATTAACATCAGTACCGATACAGTCAGTAACACAGGGTGCTGGGGAGAGGGGTTACTGAGTGATAGTGTGAGGGAGCTGGATTAACATCAGTACAGATACAGTCAGTAACACAGGGTGCTGGGGAGAGGGGTTACTGAGTGACAGTGTGAGGGAGCTGGATTAACATCAGTACAGATACAGTCAGTAACACAGGATGCTGGGGAGAGGGGTTACTGAGTAACAGTGTGAGGGAGCTGGATTAACATCAGTACCGATACAGTCAGTAACACAGGGTGCTGGGGAGAGGGGTTACTGAGTGACAGTGTGAGGGAGCTGGATTAACATCAGTACAGATACAGTCAGTAACACAGGGTGCTGGGGGGAGAGGGGTTACTGAGTGACAGTGTGAGGGAGCTGGATTAACATCAGTACAGATACAGTCAGTAACACAGGGTGCTGGGGGAGAGGGGTTACTGAGTGACAGTGTGAGGGAGCTGGATTAACACCAGTACAGATACAGTCAGTAACACAGGGTGCTGGGAGAGAGGGGTTACTGAGTGATAGTGTGAGGGAGCTGGATTAACATCAGTACAGATACAGTCATTAACACAGGGTGCTGGGGGAGAGGGGTTACTGAGTGACAGTGTGAGGGAGCTGGATTAACATCAGTACAGAGACAGTCAGTAACATAGGGTGCTGGGGGGAGAGGGGTTACTGAGTGACAGTGTGAGGGAGCTGGATCAACATCAGTACAGATACAGTCAGTAACAGAGGGTGCTGGGGGGAGAGGGGGGTTACTGAGTGACAGTGTGAGGGAGCTGGATTAACATCAGTACAGATACAGTCAGTAACACAGGGTGCTGGGGAGAGGGGTTACTGAGTAACAGTGTGAGGGAGCTGGATTAACATCAGTACCGATACAGTCAGTAACACAGGGTGCTGGGGAGAGGGGTTACTGAGTGACAGTGTGAAGGAGCTGGATTAACATCAGTACAGATACAGTCAGTAACACAGGGTGCTGGGGGGAGAGGGGTTACTGAGTGACAGTGTGAGGGAGCTGGATTAACATCAGTACAGATACAGTCAGTAACACAGGGTGCTGGGGGAGAGGGGCTACTGAGTGACAGTGTGAGGGAGCTGGATTTACATCAGTACAGATACAGTGAGTAACACAAGGTGCTGGGGAGAGGGGTTACTGAGTGACAGTGTGAGGGAGCTGGATTAACATCAGTACAGATACAGCCAGTAACCCAGGGTGCTGGGGGAGAGGGGTTACTGAGTGACAGTGTGAGTGGGCTGGATTAACATCAGTACAGATACAGTCAGTAACACAGGGTGCTGGGGGAGAGGGGTTGCTGAGTGACAGTGTGAGGGAGCTGGATTAACATCAGGACAGATACAGTCAGTAACACAAGGTGCTGGGGAGAGGGGTTACTGAGTGACAGTGTGAGGGAGCTGGATTAACATCAGTACAGATACAGTCAGTAACACAGGGTGCTGGGGAGAGGGGTTACTGAGTGACAGTGTGAGGGAGCTGGATTAACATCAGTACAGATACAGTCATTAACACAGGGTGCTGGGGGACAGGGGTTACTGAGTGACAGTGTGAGGGAGCTGGATTAACATCAGTACAGAGACACTGTCAGTAACACAGGGTGCTGGGGGGAGAGGGGTTACTGAGTGACAGTGTGAGGGAGCTGGATCAACATCAGTACAGATACAGTCAGTAACACAGGGTGCTGGGGGGAGAGGGGGGGTTACTGAGTGACAGTGTGAGGGAGCTGGATTAACATCAGTACAGATACAGTCAGTAACACAGGGTGCTGGGGGGAGAGGAGTTACTGAGTAACAGTGTGAGGGAGCTGGATTAACATCAGTACCGATACAGTCAGTAACACAGGGTGCTGGGGAGAGGGGTTACTGAGTGACAGTGTGAGGGAGCTGGATTAACATCAGTATAGAAACAGTCAGTAACACAGGGTGCTGGGGGATGGGGTTACTGAGTGACAGTGTGAGGGAGCTGGATTAACATCAGTACAGACACAGTCAGGAACACAGGGTGTGGGGGGAGAGGGTTTACTGAGTGACAGTGTGAGGGAGCTGGATTAACATCAGTACAGATACAGTCAGTAACGCAGGGTGCTGGGGGGAGAGGGGTTACTGAGTGACAGTGTGAGGGAGCTGGATTAACATCAGTACAGACACAGTCAGTAACACAGGGTGCTGGGGGAGAGGGGTTACTGAGTGACAGTGTGAGGGAGCTGGATTAACATCAGGACAGACACAGTCAGTAACACAGCGTGCTGGGGAGAGGGGTTACTGAGTGACAGTGTGAGGGAGCTGGATTAACACCGTACAGATACAGTCAGTAACACAGGGTGCTGGGGAGAGGGGTTACTGAGTAACAGTGTGAGGGAGCTGGATTAACATCAGTACCGATACAGTCAGTAACACAGGGTGCTGGGGAGAGGGGTTACTGAGTGATAGTGTGAGGGAGCTGGATTAACATCAGTACAGATACAGTCAGTAACACAGGGTGCTGGGGAGAGGGGTTACTGAGTGACAGTGTGAGGGAGCTGGATTAACATCAGTACAGATACAGTCAGTAACACAGGGTGCTGGGGAGAGGGGTTACTGAGTGACAGTGTGAGGGAGCTGGATTAACATCAGTACAGATACAGTCAGTAACACAGGATGCTGGGGAGAGGGGTTACTGAGTAACAGTGTGAGGGAGCTGGATTAACATCAGTACCGATACAGTCAGTAACACAGGGTGCTGGGGAGAGGGGTTACTGAGTGACAGTGTGAGGGAGCTGGATTAACATCAGTACAGATACAGTCAGTAACACAGGGTGCTGGGGGGAGAGGGGTTACTGAGTGACAGTGTGAGGGAGCTGGATTAACATCAGTACAGATACAGACAGTAACACAGGGTGCTGGGGGAGAGGGGTTACTGAGTGACAGTGTGAGGGAGCTGGATTAACACCAGTACAGATACAGTCAGTAACACAGGGTGCTGGAGAGAGGGGTTACTGAGTGACAGTGTGAGGGAGCTGGATTAACATCAGTACATATACAGTCAGTAACACAGGGTGCTGGGGAGAGGGGTTACTGAGTGACAGTGTGAGGGAGCTGGATTAACATCAGTATAGAAACAGTCAGTAACACAGGGTGCTGGGGGATGGGGTTACTGAGTGACAGTGTGAGGGAGCTGGATTAACATCAGGACAGATACAGTCAGTAACACAGGGTGCTGGGGGGAGAGGAGTTACTGAGTGACAGTGTGAGGGAGCTGGATTAACATCAGTACAGATACAGTCAGTAACACAGGGTGCTGGGGAGAGAGGGGTTACTGAGTGACAGTGTGAGGGAGCTGGATTAACATCAGTATAGAAACAGTCAGTAACACAGGGTGCTGGGGGATGGGGTTACTGAGTGGCAGTGTGAGGGAGCTGGATTAACATCAGGACAGACACAGGCAGTAACACAGGGTGCTGGGGGAGAGGGTTTACTGAGTGACAGTGTGAGGGAGCTGGATTAACATCAGTACAGATACAGTCAGTAACACAGGGTGCTGGGGGAGAGGGGTTACTGAGTGACAGTGTGAGGGAGCTGGATTAACATCAGTACAGATACAGTCAGTAACACAGGGTGCTGGGGGTGAGGAGTTACTGAGTGACAGTGTGAGGGAGCTGGATTAACATCAGTACAGATACAGTCAGTAACACAGGGTGCTGGAGGAGAGGGGTTACTGAGTGACAGTGTGAGGGAGCTGGATTAACATCAGTACAGATACAGTCAGTAACACAGGGTGCTGGGGAGAGAGGGGTTACTGAGTGACAGTGTGAGGGAGCTGGATTAACATCAGTACAGATACAGTCAGTAACACAGGGTGCTGGGGGAGAGGGGTTACTGAGTGACAGTGTGAGGGAGCTGGATTAACATCAGTACAGATACAGTCAGTAACACAGGGTGCTGGGGAGAGAGGGGTTACTGAGTGACAGTGTGAGGGAGCTGGATTAACATCAGTACAGATACAGTCAGTAACACAGGGTGCTGGAGAGAGGGGTTACTGAGTGACAGTGTGAGGGAGCTGCATTAACATCAGTACAGATACAGTCAGTAACACAGGGTGCTGGGGAGAAGGGTTACTGAGTGACAGTGTGAGGGAGCTGGATTAACATCAGTACAGACACAGTCAGTAACACAGGGTGCTGGGGAGGGGGGTTACTGAGTGACAGTGTGAGGGAGCTGGATTAACATCAGTACAGACACAGTCAGTAACACAGGGTGCTGGGGGGAGAGGGGTTACTGAGTGACAGTGTGAGGGAGCTGGATTAACATCAGTACAGATACAGTCAGTAACACAGGGTGCTGGGGGAGAGGAGTTACTGAGTGACAGTGTGAGGGAGCTGGATTAACATCAGTACAGATACAGTCAGTAACGCAGGGTGCTTGGGGATGGGGTTACTGAGTGACAGTGAGGGAGCTGGATTAACATCAGTACAGATACAGTCAGTAACACAGGGTGCTGGGGGAGAGGGGTTACTGAGTGACAGTGTGAGGGAGCTGGATTAACATCAGTACAGACACAGTCAGTAACACAGGGTGCTGGGGGGAGAGGAGTTACTGAGTGACAGTGTGAGGGAGCTGGATTAACATCAGTACAGATACAGTCAGTAACACAGGGTGCTTGGGGATGGGGTTACTGAGTGACAGTGAGGGAGCTGGATTAACATCAGTACAGATACAGTCAGTAACACAGGGTGCTGGGGGAGAGGGGTTACTGAGTGACAGTGTGAGGGAGCTGGATTAACATCAGTACAGACACAGTCAGTAACACAGGGTGCTGTGGGAGAGGGGTTACTGAGTGACAGTGTGAGGGAGCTGGATTAACATCAGTACAGATACAGTCAGTAACACAGGGTGCTGGCGGATGGGGTTACTGAGTGACAGTGTGAGGGAGCTGGATTAACATCAGTACAGACACAGTCAGTAACACAGGGTGCTGGGGGAGAGGGGTTACTGAGTGACAGTGTGAGGGAGCTGGATTAACATCAGTACAGATACAGTCTGTAACACAGGGTGCTGGGGAGAGGGATTACTGAGTGATAGTGTGAGGGAGCTGGATTAACATCAGTATAGATACAGTCAGTAACACAGGGTGCTGGGGGGAGAGGGGTTACTGAGTGACAGTGTGAGGGAGCTGGATTAACACCAGTACAGATACAGTCAGTAACACAGGGTGCTGGAGAGAGGGGTTACTGAGTGACAGTGTGAGGGAGCTGGATTAACATCAGTACATATACAGTCAGTAACACAGGGTGCTGGGGAGAGGGGTTACTGAGTGACAGTGTGAGGGAGCTGGATTAACATCAGTATAGAAACAGTCAGTAACACAGGGTGCTGGGGGATGGGGTTACTGAGTGACAGTGTGAGGGAGCTGGATTAACATCAGGACAGATACAGTCAGTAACACAGGGTGCTGGGGGGAGAGGAGTTACTGAGTGACAGTGTGAGGGAGCTGGATTAACATCAGTACAGATACAGTCAGTAACACAGGGTGCTGGGGAGAGAGGGGTTACTGAGTGACAGTGTGAGGGAGCTGGATTAACATCAGTATAGAAACAGTCAGTAACACAGGGTGCTGGGGGATGGGGTTACTGAGTGGCAGTGTGAGGGAGCTGGATTAACATCAGGACAGACACAGGCAGTAACGCAGGGTGCTGGGGGGAGAGGAGTTACTGAGTGACAGTGTGAGGGAGCTGGATTAACATCAGTACAGATGCAGTCAGTAACACAGGGTGCTGGGGGAGAGGGTTTACTGAGTGACAGTGTGAGGGAGCTGGATTAACATCAGTACAGATACAGTCAGTAACACAGGGTGCTGGGGGAGAGGGGTTACTGAGTGACAGTGTGAGGGAGCTGGATTAACATCAGTACAGATACAGTCAGTAACACAGGGTGCTGGGGGTGAGGAGTTACTGAGTGACAGTGTGAGGGAGCTGGATTAACATCAGTACAGATACAGTCAGTAACACAGGGTGCTGGAGGAGAGGGGTTACTGAGTGACAGTGTGAGGGAGCTGGATTAACATCAGTACAGATACAGTCAGTAACACAGGGTGCTGGGGAGAGAGGGGTTACTGAGTGACAGTGTGAGGGAGCTGGATTAACATCAGTACAGATACAGTCAGTAACACAGGGTGCTGGGGGAGAGGGGTTACTGAGTGACAGTGTGAGGGAGCTGGATTAACATCAGTACAGATACAGTCAGTAACACAGGGTGCTGGGGAGAGAGGGGTTACTGAGTGACAGTGTGAGGGAGCTGGATTAACATCAGTACAGATACAGTCAGTAACACAGGGTGCTGGAGAGAGGGGTTACTGAGTGACAGTGTGAGGGAGCTGCATTAACATCAGTACAGATACAGTCAGTAACACAGGGTGCTGGGGAGAAGGGTTACTGAGTGACAGTGTGAGGGAGCTGGATTAACATCAGTACAGACACAGTCAGTAACACAGGGTGCTGGGGAGGGGGGTTACTGAGTGACAGTGTGAGGGAGCTGGATTAACATCAGTACAGACACAGTCAGTAACACAGGGTGCTGGGGGGAGAGGGGTTACTGAGTGACAGTGTGAGGGAGCTGGATTAACATCAGTACAGATACAGTCAGTAACACAGGGTGCTGGGGGAGAGGAGTTACTGAGTGACAGTGTGAGGGAGCTGGATTAACATCAGTACAGATACAGTCAGTAACACAGGGTGCTTGGGGATGGGGTTACTGAGTGACAGTGAGGGAGCTGGATTAACATCAGTACAGATACAGTCAGTAACACAGGGTGCTGGGGGAGAGGGGTTACTGAGTGACAGTGTGAGGGAGCTGGATTAACATCAGTACAGACACAGTCAGTAACACAGGGTGCTGGGGGGAGAGGAGTTACTGAGTGACAGTGTGAGGGAGCTGGATTAACATCAGTACAGATACAGTCAGTAACACAGGGTGCTTGGGGATGGGGTTACTGAGTGACAGTGAGGGAGCTGGATTAACATCAGTACAGATACAGTCAGTAACACAGGGTGCTGGGGGAGAGGGGTTACTGAGTGACAGTGTGAGGGAGCTGGATTAACATCAGTACAGATACAGTCAGTAACACAGGGTGCTGGCGGATGGGGTTACTGAGTGACAGTGTGAGGGAGCTGGATTAACATCAGTACAGACACAGTCAGTAACACAGGGTGCTGGGGGGAGAGGAGTTACTGAGTGACAGTGTGAGGGAGCTGGATTAACATCAGTACAGATACAGTCAGTAACACAGGGTGCTGGGGAGAGAGGGGTTACTGAGTGACAGTGTGAGGGAGCTGGATTAACATCAGTATAGAAACAGTCAGTAACACAGGGTGCTGGGGGATGGGGTTACTGAGTGGCAGTGTGAGGGAGCTGGATTAACATCAGGACAGACACAGGCAGTAACGCAGGGTGCTGGGGGGAGAGGAGTTACTGAGTGACAGTGTGAGGGAGCTGGATTAACATCAGTACAGATGCAGTCAGTAACACAGGGTGCTGGGGGAGAGGGTTTACTGAGTGACAGTGTGAGGGAGCTGGATTAACATCAGTACAGATACAGTCAGTAACACAGGGTGCTGGGGGAGAGGGGTTACTGAGTGACAGTGTGAGGGAGCTGGATTAACATCAGTACAGATACAGTCAGTAACACAGGGTGCTGGGGGTGAGGAGTTACTGAGTGACAGTGTGAGGGAGCTGGATTAACATCAGTACAGATACAGTCAGTAACACAGGGTGCTGGAGGAGAGGGGTTACTGAGTGACAGTGTGAGGGAGCTGGATTAACATCAGTACAGATACAGTCAGTAACACAGGGTGCTGGGGAGAGAGGGGTTACTGAGTGACAGTGTGAGGGAGCTGGATTAACATCAGTACAGATACAGTCAGTAACACAGGGTGCTGGGGGAGAGGGGTTACTGAGTGACAGTGTGAGGGAGCTGGATTAACATCAGTACAGATACAGTCAGTAACACAGGGTGCTGGGGAGAGAGGGGTTACTGAGTGACAGTGTGAGGGAGCTGGATTAACATCAGTACAGATACAGTCAGTAACACAGGGTGCTGGAGAGAGGGGTTACTGAGTGACAGTGTGAGGGAGCTGCATTAACATCAGTACAGATACAGTCAGTAACACAGGGTGCTGGGGAGAAGGGTTACTGAGTGACAGTGTGAGGGAGCTGGATTAACATCAGTACAGACACAGTCAGTAACTAAGGGTGCTGGGGAGGGGGGTTACTGAGTGACAGTGTGAGGGAGCTGGATTAACATCAGTACAGACACAGTCAGTAACACAGGGTGCTGGGGGGAGAGGGGTTACTGAGTGACAGTGTGAGGGAGCTGGATTAACATCAGTACAGATACAGTCAGTAACACAGGGTGCTGGGGGAGAGGAGTTACTGAGTGACAGTGTGAGGGAGCTGGATTAACATCAGTACAGATACAGTCAGTAACACAGGGTGCTTGGGGATGGGGTTACTGAGTGACAGTGAGGGAGCTGGATTAACATCAGTACAGATACAGTCAGTAACACAGGGTGCTGGGGGAGAGGGGTTACTGAGTGACAGTGTGAGGGAGCTGGATTAACATCAGTACAGACACAGTCAGTAACACAGGGTGCTGGGGGGAGAGGAGTTACTGAGTGACAGTGTGAGGGAGCTGGATTAACATCAGTACAGATACAGTCAGTAACACAGGGTGCTTGGGGATGGGGTTACTGAGTGACAGTGAGGGAGCTGGATTAACATCAGTACAGATACAGTCAGTAACACAGGGTGCTGGGGGAGAGGGGTTACTGAGTGACAGTGTGAGGGAGCTGGATTAACATCAGTACAGACACAGTCAGTAACACAGGGTGCTGTGGGAGAGGGGTTACTGAGTGACAGTGTGAGGGAGCTGGATTAACATCAGTACAGATACAGTCAGTAACACAGGGTGCTGGCGGATGGGGTTACTGAGTGACAGTGTGAGGGAGCTGGATTAACATCAGTACAGACACAGTCAGTAACACAGGGTGCTGGGGGAGAGGGGTTACTGAGTGACAGTGTGAGGGAGCTGGATTAACATCAGTACAGATACAGTCTGTAACACAGGGTGCTGGGGAGAGGGATTACTGAGTGATAGTGTGAGGGAGCTGGATTAACATCAGTATAGATACAGTCAGTAACACAGGGTGCTGGGGGAGAGGGGTTACTGAGTGACAGTGTGAGGGAGCTGGATTAACATCAGTACAGACACAGTCAGTAACACAGGGTGCTGTGGGAGAGGGGTTACTGAGTGACAGTGTGAGTGAGCTGGATTAACATCAGTACAGATACAGTCAGTAACACAGGGTGCTGGGGAGAGGGGTAACTGAGTGACAGTGTGAGGGAGCTGGATTAACATCAGTACAGATACAGTCAGTAACACAGGGTGCTGGTGGATGGGGTTACTGAGTGACAGTGTGAGGGAGCTGGATTAACATCGGTACAGATACAGTCAGTAACACAGGGTGCTGTGGGAGAGGGGTTACTGAGTGACAGTGTGAGGGAGCTGGATTAACATCAGTACAGATACAGTCAGTAACACAGGGTGCTGGGGGAGAGGGGTTACTGAGTGACAGTGTGAGGGAGCTGGATTAACATCAGTACAGATACAGTCAGTAACACAGGGTGCTGGGGGGAGAGGGGTTACTGAGTGACAGTGTGAGGGAGCTGGATTAACATCAGTACAGATACAGTCAGTAACACAGGGTGCTGGGAGAGAGGGGTTACTGAGTGACAGTGTGAGGGAGCTGGATTAACATCAGTACAGATACAGTCAGTAACACAGGGTGCTGGGGGAGAGGGGTTACTAAGTGACAGTGTGAGGGAGCTGGATTAACATCAGTATAGATACAGTCAGTAACACAGGGTGCTGGGGGGAGAGGGGTTACTGAGTGACAGTGTGAGGGAGCTGGATTAACATCAGTACAGACACAGTCAGTAACACAGGGTGCTGGGGGAGAGGGGTTACTAAGTGACAGTGTGAGGGAGCTGGATTAACATCAGTATAGATACAGTCAGTAACACAGGGTGCTGGGGGGAGAGGGGTTACTGAGTGACAGTGTGAGGGAGCTGGATTAACATCAGTACAGATACAGTCAGTAACACAGGGTGCTGGGGAGAGAGGGGTTACTGAGTGACAGTGTGAGGGAGCTGGATTAACATCAGTACAGATACAGCCAGTAACCCAGGGTGCTGGGAGAGAGGGGTTACTGAGTGACAGTGTGAGGGAGCTGGATTAACATCAGTACAGATACAGTCAGTAACACAGGGTGCTGGGGGAGAGGGGTTACTGAGTGACAGTGTGAGGGAGCTGGATTAACATCAGTACAGATACAGTCAGTAACACAGGGTGCTGGGGGGAGAGGGGTTACTGAGTGACAGTGTGAGGGAGCTGGATTAACATCAGTACAGATACAGTCAGTAACACAGGGTGCTGAGGGGAGAGAGGTTACTGAGTGACAATGTGAGGGAGCTGGATTAACATCAGTACAGATACAGTCAGTAACACAGGGTGCTGGGGGGAGAGGGGTTACTGAGTGACAGTGTGAGGGAGCTGGATTAACATCAGTACAGATACAGTCAGTAACACAGGGTGCTGGGAGAGAGGGGTTACTGAGTGACAGTGTGAGGGAGCTGGATTAACATCAGTACAGATACAGTCAGTAACACAGGGTGCTGGGGAGAGGGGTTACTGAGTGATAGTGTGAGGGGGCTGGATTAACATCAGTACAGATACAGTCAGTAACACAGGGTGCTGGGGGGAGAGGGGTTACTGAGTGATAGTGTGAGGGAGCTGCATTAACATCAGTACAGATACAGTCAGTAACACAGGGTGCTGAGGGGAGAGAGGTTACTGAGTGACAATGTGAGGGAGCTGGATTAACATCAGGACAGATACAGTCAGTAACACAGGGTGCTGGGGGGAGAGGGGTTACTGAGTGACAGTGCGTTGGAGCTGGATTAACATCAGTACAGACACAGTCAGTAACACAGGGTGCTGGGGGAGAGGGTTTACTGAGTGACAGTGTGAGGGAGCTGGATTAACATCAGGACAGATACAGTCAGTAACACAGGGTGCTGGGGGGAGAGGGGTTACTGAGTGACAGTGCGTTGGAGCTGGATTAACATCAGTACAGAAAACCCTGATGAATGAAGCAGATAAAGAGGCTACTACTCACTTTCTTGCCAAGGAAGGTGTTGTAACATCCGCTGCAGAATTCATGCTGACACTGGGAGCAGGTGAAGTGCATGCAACCTCCCTTCGCCAGGGAATAACGGAATTTACAGTTTGGACAATCTGTGGGAGTGGGGGAGACAAGAGTGTTAAAGAGAATGAGAGTGATGGAGAAGGACAAAGGGGGAGGGTGGGAAGGGAGGGAGAGAGGCGTGAGGGAGGTACAAGGGGGGGGGGGGCAGGGACAGGCAGAGGGGAGGGAGGGGACAGTGGGGGAGGGAGGGACAGACAGAGGGGAGGGAGGGGGGACAGAGGGGGGGGAGGGACAGAGGGTGGGGAAGGGGGTGACAGTGGGGGAGGGAGGGACAGGGGGGAGGGGGGAGGGAGGGGGGTGAGGGGGGAGGGGACAGAGGGGGACGGGGGCACGGAGGGGGGGGCAGTGGGGGAGGGAGGGACGGGGGGAGGGACAGAGGTGGGCAGGGAGGGACAGAGGTGGGCAGGGAGGGACAGAGGGGGGGCAGGGAGGGACAGAGGTGGGGCAGGGAGGGACAGAGGGGGGGCAGGGAGGGACAGAGGGGGGGCAGGGAGGGACAGAGGGGGGGCAGGGAGGGACAGAGGGGGGCAGGGAGGGACAGAGGGGGGCAGGGAGGGACAGAGGGGGGCAGGGAGGGACAGAGGGGGGGCAGGGAGGGGCAGAGGTGGGCAGGGAGGGGCAGAGGTGGGCAGGGAGGGGCAGAGGTGGGCAGGGAGGGACAGAGGTGGGCAGGGAGGGACAGGGGGGGGCAGGGAGGGTCAGAGGGGGGGGGGCAGGGAGGGACACGGGGGGGCAGGGAGGGACAGAGGAGGGGAGGGAGGGACAGAGGAGGGGAGGGAGGGACAGAGGAGGGGCAGGGAGGGACAGAGGGGGACAGAGGGGGGGGAGGGAGGGACAAAGGGGGGGGCAGGGAGGGACAGAGGGGGGGGCAGGGAGGGACAGAGGGGGGGAGGGAGGGACGAGGGGGGGGCAGGGAGGGACAGAGGGGGGGGAGGGAGGGAGGGACAGAGGGGGGAGGGAGGGAGGGACAGAGGGGGGAGGGAGGGAGGGACAGAGGGGGGTAGGGAGGGACAGGGGGGGTAGGGAGGGACAGGGGGGGTAGGGAGGGACAGGGGGGGTAGGGAGGGACAGGGGGGGTAGGGAGGGACAGGGGGGGTAGGGAGGGACAGGGGGGTAGGGAGGGACAGGGGGGTAGGGAGGGACAGGGGGGTAGGGAGGGACAGGGGGGGTAGGGAGGGACAGGGGGGGTGAGGGAGGGAAGGGGGGTGAGAAAGGGAAGGGGGGTGAGCGAGGGAGAGTGGGGGAGGGAGGGCGGAGGGAGGGCGGGAGAGGGCGGAGGGAGGGCGGGAGAGGGGGAGGGAGGGCGGGAGAGGGGGAGGGAGGGCGGGAGAGGGGGAGGGAGGGCGGGAGAGGGGGAGGGAGGGCGGGAGAGGGGGAGGGAGGGCGGGAGAGGGGGAGGGAGGGCGGGAGAGGGGGAGGGAGGGCGGGAGAGGGGGAGGGAAGGCGGGAGAGGGGGAGGGAGGGCGGGAGAGGGGGAGGGAGGGCGGGAGAGGGGGAGGGAGGGCGGGAGAGGGGGAGGGAGGGCGGGAGGGAGAGGGGCAGAGGGGCGGGAGGGAGGGAGGCGGGGCGAGCGGAGGCGGGGGCGAGCGGAGGCGGGGGCGAGCGGAGGCGGGGGCGAGCGGAGGCGGGGGCGAGCGGAGGCGGGGGCGAGCGGAGGCGGGGGCGAGAGGAGGCGGGGGCGAGAGGAGGCGGGGGCGAGAGGAGGCGGGGGCGAGAGGAGGCGGGGGCGAGAGGAGGCGGGGGCGAGAGGAGGCGGGGGCGAGAGGAGGCGGGGGCGAGAGGAGGCGGGGGCGAGAGGAGGCGGGGGCGAGAGGAGGCGGGGGCGAGAGGAGGCGGGGGCGAGAGGAGGCGGGGGCGAGAGGAGGCGGGGGCGAGAGGAGGCGGGGGCGAGAGGAGGCGGGGGCGAGAGGAGGCGGGGGCGAGAGAGGGGGGGCGAGAGAGGGGGGGCGAGAGAGGGGGGGCGAGAGAGGGGGGGCGAGAGAGGGGGGGGCGAGAGAGGGGGGGGCGAGAGAGGGGGGGGCGAGAGAGGGGGGGGCGAGAGAGGGGGGCGAGAGAGGGGGGCGAGAGAGGGGGGCGAGAGAGGGGGGGCGAGAGAGGGGGGGAGAGAGTGGGGGGGAGAGAGTGGGGGGGGAGAGAGAGTGGGGGCGAGAGAGGGGGGGGCGAGAGAGGGGGGGGCGAGAGAGGGGGGGGCGAGAGAGGGGGGGGCGAGAGAGGGGGGGGCGAGAGAGGGGGGGGCGAGAGAGGGGGGGGCGAGAGAGGGGAGGCGAGAGAGGGGGGCGAGAGAGGGGGGCGAGAGAGGGGGGCGAGAGAGGGGGGGCGAGAGAGGGGGGCGAGAGAGGGGGGGCGAGAGAGGGGGACGGAGATGGAGAGATGGGGGCGAGAGGAGGCGGGGGCGAGAGGAGGCGGGGGCGAGAGGAGGCGGGGGCGGGAGGAGGCGGGGGCGAGAGGAGGCGGGGGCGAGAGGAGGCGGGGGCGAGAGGAGGCGGGGGCGAGAGGAGGCGGGGGCGAGAGGAGGGGGGGCGAGAGGAGGGGGGGCGAGAGGAGGGGGGGCGAGAGAGGGGGGGCGAGAGAGGGGGGGGCGAGAGAGGGGGGGGCGAGAGAGGGGGGGGCGAGAGAGGGGGGGGTGAGAGAGGGGGGGGCGAGAGAGGGGGGGGCGAGAGAGGGGGGGCGAGAGAGGGGGGGCGAGAGAGGGGGGGCGAGAGGGGGGGGGCGAGAGGGGGGGGGCGAGAGGGGGGGGCGAGAGGGGGGGGCGAGAGGAGGCGGGGGCGAGAGGAGGCGGGGGCGAGAGGAGGCGGGGGCGAGAGGAGGCGGGGGCGAGAGGAGGCGGGGGCGAGAGGAGGCGGGGGCGAGAGGAGGCGGGGGCGAGAGGAGGCGGGGGCGAGAGGAGGCGGGGGCGAGAGAGGGGGGGGCGAGAGAGGGGGGCGAGAGAGGGGGGGCGAGAGAGGGGGGGCGAGAGAGGGGGGGCGAGAGAGGGGGGGCGAGAGAGGGGGGGCGAGAGAGGGGGGCGAGAGGGGGGGGCGAGAGGGGGGGCGAGAGAGGGGGGGTGAGAGAGGGGGGGCGAGAGAGGGGGGGGGGCGAGAGAGGGGGGCGAGAGAGGGGGGGCGAGAGAGGGGGGGCGAGAGAGGGGGGGGGCGAGAGAGGGGGGGGCGAGAGAGGGGGGGCGAGGGAGGGGGGGGGCGAGAGAGGGGGGGGCGAGAGAGGGGGGGGCGAGAGAGGGGGGGGCGAGAGAGGGGGGGGCGAGAGAGGGGGGGGCGAGAGAGGGGGGGGCGAGAGAGGGGGGGGCGAGAGAGGGGGGGCGAGAGAGGGGGGGGGCGAGAGAGGGGGGGGCGAGTGAGGGGGGGGCGAGAGAGGGGGGGCGAGAGAGGGGGGGGCGAGAGAGGGGGGGCGAGAGAGGGGGGGCGAGAGAGGGGGGGGCGAGAGAGGGGGGGGGCGAGAGAGGGGGGGGCGAGAGAGGGGGGGGCGAGAGAGGGGGGGGCGAGAGAGGGGGGGGCGAGAGGGGGGGGCGAGAGAGGGGGGGGCGAGAGAGGGGGGGGCGAGAGAGGGGGGGGCGAGAGAGGGGGGGGCGAGAGAGGGGGGGCGAGAGAGGGGGGGGCGAGAGAGGGGGGGCGAGAGAGGGGGGGCGAGAGAGGGGGGGCGAGAGAGGGGGGGCGAGAGAGGGGGGTGAGAGAGGGGGGGCGAGAGAGGGGGGGGCGAGAGAGGGGGGGCGAGAGAGGGGGGCGAGAGAGGGGGGGGCGAGAGAGGGGGGGCGAGAGAGGGGGGGCGAGAGAGGGGGGGCGAGAGAGGGGGGGCGAGAGAGGGGGGGCGAGAGAGGGGGGGCGAGAGAGGGGGGGCGAGAGAGGGGGGGGCGAGAGAGGGGGGGCGAGAGAGGGGGGGCGAGAGAGGGGGGGCGAGAGAGGGGGGGCGAGAGAGGGGGGGCGAGAGAGGGGGGGCGAGAGAGGGGGGGCGAGAGAGGGGGGGCGAGAGAGGGGGGGCGAGAGAGGGGGGGCGAGAGAGGGGGGGCGAGAGAGGGGGGGCGAGAGAGGGGGGGCGAGAGAGGGGGGGCGAGAGAGGGGGGGGGAGAGAGGGGGGGGAGAGAGGGGGGGCGAGAGAGGGGGGGCGAGAGAGGGGGGCGAGAGAGGGGGGCGAGAGAGGGGGGGCGAGAGAGGGGGGGCGAGAGAGGGGGGCGAGAGTGGGGGGGCGAGAGAGGGGGGCGGAGATGGAGAGATGGGGGCGAGCGAGGGGGGGCGAGAGAGGGGGGGCGAGAGAGGGGGGCGGAGATGGAGAGATGGGGGGCGAGCGAGGGGGGGGCGAGCGAGGGGGGGGCGAGAGAGGGGGGGCGAGAGAGGGGGGGCGAGAGAGGGGGGGCGAGAGAGGGGGGGGCGAGAGAGGGGGGGGCGAGAGAGGGGGGGGCGAGAGAGGGGGGGGGCGAGAGAGGGGGGGGCGAGAGAGGGGGGGGCGAGAGAGGGGGGGGCGAGAGAGGGGGGGGCGAGAGAGGGGGGGGCGAGAGAGGGGGGGGCGAGAGAGGGGGGGGCGAGAGAGGGGGGGGCGAGAGAGGGGGGGGCGAGAGAGGGGGGGGCGAGAGAGGGGGGGGCGAGAGAGGGGGGGGCGAGAGAGGGGGGCGAGAGAGGGGGGCGAGAGAGGGGGGGCGAGAGAGGGGGGCGAGAGAGGGGGGCGAGAGAGGGGGGGCGAGAGAGGGGGGGGCGAGAGAGGGGGGGGCGAGAGGGGGGGGCGAGAGAGGGGGGGGCGAGAGAGGGGGGGGCGAGAGGGGGGGGCGAGAGAGGGGGGCGAGAGAGGGTGGGCGAGGGGGGGCGAGAGAGGGGGGGTGAGAGAGGGGGGGCGAGAGAGGGGGGGCGAGAGAGGGGGGGCGAGAGAGGGGGGCGGAGATGGAGAGATGGGGGCGAGAGAGGGGGGCGAGAGAGGAGGGGGCGAGAGAGGGGGGCGAGAGAGGGGGGGGCGAGAGAGGGGGGGGCGAGAGAGGGGGGGGCGAGAGAGGGGGGGCGAGAGAGGGGGGGGCGAGAGAGGGGAGCGAGAGAGGGGGGGCGAGAGAGGGGGGGGCGAGAGAGGGGGGGCGAGAGAGGGGGGGGGGGGGGGGGGCGAGAGAGGGGGGGCGAGAGAGGGGGGGGCGAGAGATGGAGAGATGGGGGCGAGAGACGGGGGTGCGAGAGAGGAGGGTGCGAGAGAGGGGGATGCGAGAGAGGGGGAGGCGAGAGAGGGGGAGGCGAGAGAGGGGGAGGCGAGAGAGGGGGGAGGCGAGAGAGGGGAGGCGAGAGAGGGGGAGGCGAGAGAGGGGGGCGGAGATGGAGAGATGGGGGGCGAGAGAGGGGGGCGAGAGAGTGGGGGCGAGAGAGGAGGGGTGAGAGAGGGGGGTGCGAGAGGGGGGGGGCGAGAGAGGGGGGGCGAGAGAGGGGGGGCGAGAGAGGGGGGCGAGAGAGGGGGGGCGAGAGAGGGGGGGGGCGAGAGAGGGGGGGGCGAGAGAGGGGGGGGCGAGAGAGGGGGGGGCGAGAGAGGGGGGGGGGCGAGAGAGGGGGGGCGAGAGGGGGGGGGGCGAGAGAGGGGGGGCGAGAGGGAGGGGGCGGGAGGGAGGGGCGAGAGAGGGCGAGAGAGGGGGGGCGAGAGAGGGGGGGCGAGAGAGGGGGGGCGAGAGAGGGGGGGCGAGAGAGGGGGGGCGAGAGAGGGGGGGCGAGAGAGGGGGGGCGAGAGAGGGGGGGGCGAGAGAGGGGGGGGCGAGAGAGGGGGGGGCGAGAGAGGGGGGGCGAGAGGGGGGGGGCGAGAGGGGGGGGCGAGAGAGGGGGGGGCGAGGGGGGGGGGCGAGAGAGGGGGGGCGAGAGAGGGGGGGCGAGAGAGGGGGGGGCGAGAGAGGGGGGGCGAGAGAGGGGGGGCCGAGAGAGGGGGGGCCGAGAGAGGGGGGGGGGCGAGAGAGGGGGGGGCGAGAGAGGGGGGGGGCGAGAGAGGGGGGGCGAGAGAGGGGGGGCGAGAGAGGGGGGGGCGAGAGAGGGGGGCGAGAGAGGGGGGCGAGAGAGGGGGGGCGAGAGAGGGGGGGGCGAGAGAGGGGGGGCGAGAGAGGGGGGGCGAGAGAGGGGGCGGAGATGAGAGATGGGGCGAGCGAGGGGGGCGAGAGGGGGGCGGAGAGGGGGGGGGGGAGAGGGGGGGGGGGGAGGGGGGGGCGAGAGAGGGGGGCGGAGATGGAGAGAGGGGGGGGCGAGAGAGGGGGGGGCGAGGAGAGGGGGGGCGAGAGAGGGGGGGGCGAGAGAGGGGGGGGCGAGAGAGGGGGGGGCGAGAGAGGGGGGGCGAGAGAGGGGGGGCGAGAGAGGGGGGGGCGAGAGAGGGGGGCGAGAGAGGGGGGGCGAGAGAGGGGAGGGCGAGAGAGGGGGGCGAGAGAGGGGGGGCGAGAGGGGGGGGCGAGAGAGGGGGGGGCGAGAGGGGGGGGGCGAGAGAGGGGGGGGCGAGAGAGGGGGGGGCGAGAGAGGGGGGCGAGAGAGGGTGGGCGAGGGGGGGCGAGAGAGGGGGGGCGAGAGAGGGGGGGCGAGAGAGGGGGGGCGAGAGAGGGGGGCGAGAGAGGGGGGGCGAGAGAGGGGGGGCGAGAGAGGGGGGGGCGAGAGAGGGGGGCGGAGATGAAGAGATGGGGGGCGAGAGAGGGGGGGCGAGAGAGGAGGGGCGAGAGAGGGGGGGCGAGAGAGGGGGGGGCGAGAGAGGGGGGGCGAGAGAGGGGGGGGCGAGAGAGGGGGGGCGAGAGAGGGGAGCGAGAGAGGGGGGGGCGAGAGAGGGGGGGGCGAGAGAGGGGGGGGCGAGAGAGGGGGGGGCGAGAGAGGGGGGGGCGAGAGAGGGGGGCGAGAGATGGAGAGATGGGGGCGAGAGACGGGGGTGCGAGAGAGGAGGGTGCGGAGAGAGGGGGATGCGAGAGAGGGGGAGGCGAGAGAGGGGGGGCGAGAGAGGGGGGGCGAGAGAGGGGGGCGAGAGAGGGGGGGCGAGAGAGGGGGGGCGAGAGAGGGGGGGCGAGAGAGGGGGGGGCGAGAGAGGGGGGGGCGAGAGAGGGGGGGGGCGAGAGAGGGGGGCGAGAGGGGGGGGGCGAGAGAGGGGGGGGCGAGGGGGGGGGCGAGAGAGGGGGGGCGAGAGAGGGGGGGCGAGAGAGGGGGGGCGAGAGAGGGGGGGGGCGAGAGAGGGGGGGGCGAGAGAGGGGGGGCCGAGAGAGGGGGGGGGCGAGAGAGGGGGGGGCGAGAGAGGGGGGGGCGAGAGAGGGGGGGCAAGAGAGGGGGGGGGCGAGAGAGGGGGGGCGAGAGAGGGGGGGCGAGAGAGGGGGGGCGAGAGAGGGGGGGCGAGAGAGGGGGGGCGAGAGAGGGGGGGCGAGAGAGGGGGGGCGAGAGAGGGGGGCGGAGATGGAGAGATGGGGCGAGCGAGGGGGGCGAGAGAGGGGGGGCGAGAGAGGGGGGCGGAGATGGAGAGATGGGGGGCGAGCGAGGGGGGGCGAGAGAGGGGGGGGGCGAGAGAGGGGGGGGCGAGAGAGGGGGGGGCGGAGAGAGGGGGGGGCGAGAGAGGGGGGGGCGAGAGAGGGGGGCGAGAGAGGGGAGGGCGAGAGAGGGGGGGCGAGAGAGGGGGGGCGAGAGAGGGGGGGGCGAGAGAGGGGGGGGCGAGAGAGGGGGGCGAGAGAGGGGGGGGCGAGAGAGGGGGGGCGAGAGAGGGGGGGCGAGAGAGGGGGGGCGAGAGAGGGGGGCGAGAGAGGGGGGCGAGAGAGGGGGGGCGAGAGAGGGGGGGCGAGAGAGGGGGGGCGAGAGAGGGGGGGCGAGAGAGGGGGGGCGAGAGAGGGGGGGCGAGAGAGGGGGGGCGAGAGAGGGGGGGGCGAGAGAGGGGGGGCGAGAGAGGGGGGGCGAGAGAGGGGGGGCGAGAGAGGGGGGGCGAGAGAGGGGGGGCAAGAGAGGGGGGGCAAGAGAGGGGGGGGCAAGAGAGGGGGGGCAAGAGAGGGGGGGCGGAGATGGAGAGATGGGGGGCGAGAGAGGGGGGGCGAGAGAGGAGGGGCGAGAGAGGGGGGGCGAGAGAGGGGGGGGCGAGAGAGGGGGGGCGAGAGAGGGGGGGCAAGAGAGGGGGGGCGAGAGAGGGGGGGCGAGAGAGGGGGGGCGAGAGAGGGGGGGCGAGAGAGGGGGGGCGAGAGAGGGGGGGCGAGAGAGGGGGGGCGAGAGATGGAGAGATGGGGGCGAGAGACGGGGGTGCGAGAGAGGAGGGTGCGAGAGAGGGGGATGCGAGAGAGGGGGAGGCGAGAGAGGGGGAGCCGAGAGAGGGGGAGGCGAGAGAGGGGGAGGCGAGAGAGGGGGAGGCGAGAGAGGGGGAGGCGAGGGGGGGGGCGAGGGGGGGGGGGCAAGAAAAGAGGTGAAGGGGAAAAGAATTGGGTGGGGGAAAAGAGATACACATCTTTCCTTCAACAAATCCATTCTCGCCCATAGGCGATCTAAGGTTGGGGGGGGGTGGGGGCTCAAGTGGTGGAGAACGGAGGCTGACGCTCCAATCAGGGGAGAATGGAGGCTGGGGGTCGGGTGGGGGAATTGGAGGGTGGGGTTGTGAGGGGCGGGGGGGTGGTGAGAGGGTGGGAACAGTTAGCGTCTAAGGCCCGTCTGAGCAACCCGGCCTTCCTCAGTGTTGTGAACCATCATTCACGCACACCATCGTACAACCCTGGATCCGCCATTTTCCCAACTCATTGATCTTAGCCTCCCAACAGATTCCACGTCCCTGCCGGCCCCCGGATCAACTACCTCCGGAAAATACCTACCTGTACAGTGAATGGTAGAACCCTCAAGAGTATTGACAGTCAGAGAGATCTAGGTGTACAGGTCCACAGGTCACTGAAAGGGCAACACAGGTGGAGAAGGTAGTCAAGAAGGCATATGGCATACTTGCCTTCATTGGCCGGGGCGTTGAGTATAAGAATTGGCAAGTCATGTTGCAGCTGTATAGAACCTTAGGCCACACTTGGAGT
The DNA here is from genome assembly GCF_047496885.1 of Scyliorhinus torazame. Taxonomy (NCBI): domain Eukaryota; kingdom Metazoa; phylum Chordata; class Chondrichthyes; order Carcharhiniformes; family Scyliorhinidae; genus Scyliorhinus; species Scyliorhinus torazame. The sequence continues at coordinate 138,230,810 of NC_092711.1, forward strand.
ATAGTGTTCAATTCTGGTCGCCACACTACCAGAAGGATGTGGGGCTTTAGCGAGGGTGCAGAAGAGATTTACCAGAATGTTGCCTGGTATGGAGGGCATAAGCTATGAGGAGCGATTGAATAAACTCGGTTTGTTCTCACTGGAACGAAGGAGGTTGAGGGGCGACCTGATAGAGGTATACAAAATTATGAGGGGCATAGACAGAGTGGATAGTCAGAGGCTTTTCCCCAGGGTAGAGGGGTCAATTACTAGGGGGCATAGGTTTAAGGTGAGAGGGGCAAGGTTTAGAGGAGATGTACGAGGCAAGTTTTTTACGCAGAGGGTAGTGGGTGCCTGGAACTCGCTACCGGAGGAGGTAGTGGAAGCAGGGACGATAGTGACATTCAAGGGGCATCTTGACAAATATATGAATAGGATGGGAATAGAAGGATACGGACCTAGGAAGTGGAGAAGATTGTAGTTTAGTCGGGCAGTATGGTCGGCACGGGCTTGGAGGGCCGAAGGGCCTGTTCCTGTGCTGTACATTTCTTTGTTCTTTGGAATGGTGTGATGAACGTAGGAATTTCAGATAGAGTGTATGTATATGGTGCGGTAAGGTTAAAAGTCTGGGTTAATTTGTGTATGACTGCTGCAGTCCTGTTTATCAAAATCCTGGTGTGGAAGGCCGCCAGGCTTTGTGGCTACAAGAGGTGCAACTAAAGCATCGTAAAAGTTGGGCTGATGGAGTTTTGATTATAGAATGAGGGTTCCCTGGGGAGTAGATAATTGGAGACATTGTCTGGAATTTTCCAGTCCTTGCGGTTTACTTTTACTGCCAGTATCGCATCCCCGCCTGCTGGTTTCACGGCAGCATGGGTGGTTCCAATGGGAAATCCCATTGACAAGCGGCAGGGAGATAGAATCCCGTTGGCAGCGAACGGTTGAGAACCAAAGCAGCTGG